>NC_083630.1:15647555-15947555 GCF_963584025.1 Labrus mixtus | reverse complement strand
GAGCTAATTCAGATTCTTATCATAACTTTCCCTCGTTGTCGGTCCTGAAGAAAACATCCAAAATTGACACTTATTAGCTCAAATCTGACATTACAAAGCTTCTTCTATGAATTTGAATCAGCTTTTTAAACATGTTAGTGTGTCAGAAAGAAAGAAAAAAACTATCTAAATGAAAAAAAATAGCAGAAAAACTGTCCTTCACTTCACAATAAAACACCTTGGGCTAAAGCATTGATTAAACTGCATTATTCACAGTCTGATTCAATGAGTCTTTGTTGTACCTTTACTTTTCATGATTCATTATTACTTCACTGCTCAGGACTGCCAGTAAACTGTGTGTCATCATAGGAGAAGAGCCTGTGGAGCAGCGGCAGAGCTCTTCTTTATGAATACGAGGCGGCTGGCCGCAGCATCGATCGCTGCGAGCCGTCGTCCTGAGGGACGGCGAGGACCGATCTGAATCAATCATCCTCTGCAGTGACCACACGGCAGCGTCTCAAAGCTCCGTTTTTCTCCCCCGATCTGTCAGATTCAGCACCCAACAGCTCGGGAAAATATGTGGACTGGGCAAAATCTGAAGTTAACTTTTATTGTTGTGGTGCAGTATTGTCATGCAGGTTATGAACCCAGAAAACAGAACATTTATCAACGTCCAGCCTGAGATCAGGGGGAGGGGTTTGAATGCTTCCTGCTGGAGTTTTAACAGGATAAAGATTAAGATGGGGATTGGAAACTGGTTCCAAATTGTCTGATCAATTGGAAACTACTTCTCCAAGCCTATTAATTCATTTCATTCATGCGGCCATATTTCTGAAACGTGCTTTTAGAAAAATCAATGATGTCAAACTGATGTTTCTACACAGGAAACTACAACAACAAGAATGACTCAGACAGGAAGACATGATTAATTTCAAAGAAGAATAATGCAGGTTGTACTATTCAAGTAAAACTTTAAGCAACGTGCTAAAACATCTTTCTCCCAAACATGAGCTTAAATTACAGGAATGCTAGGAAACAGAATTCAGAATTCAGAAACACAATTGTCCGATACAATGTCTCTGTATTTAACGTGTATTTTGATTTTTTTTGTCCCACCTGTTAACATAGAGGAGGTGGAGCCTATGACCTATACTCCAGACTGTCACCAGGGGGAGCTCTAAATCTTTTGGCTTCTGTCCTATGCAGCTGATGTGTCGTCCATCTTAATATACAGTCTGTAGTTACATCCCCATATTAGACAAACTACACTTGAGTGCTACTGCTTAGATTAGATAGATGAGGAGAAGAAAAAGAGTGAACACCATCCAACAGCAGCTACGTTTACAAGGAGCTTCAAGCTCTGATGAATGACTTTCCCCTTTCAAACACTACAACCACAATACAAGTACTATATTTATTGTAACTTTAACATGCAAATTAATAAATATTTATTTTAATAAACTCAGAAGAAGAAAAACAATTCAACCTGATATCTATCGGTCTATGGCTCTTTCTTTGCACAGCCACTGACCTTTCCTAAATGAATGTTGATATTCACAATCAGCTCTTACTGATACTGATTGTGTGTTTAAAACGCTGCCACATATTGTTTGTTTGCATAAATCCCTCTGAAGTAAAAAGGTCAAACACTGTGGAGAGCCTGTGAGTATGAAAACACTCTTTTACAGAATCGGCTCATTAGGGCCTTAAATCTAACTGGAATTGAAAAAGAGTTTGTGATATTGATTTTTCCATTTTCAAAATGTTAAAGTATTCAAGAGGAGCAGTAAGCAGCTCGATTATATCTAATCAGAAACAGTTTTCAGCCTCTGTTTAATGTGTGAATGTTTTTAGTGTCATGAGACAAAAATAAATTTGACTTCAGCTCCACCTGTACACCTGAGTGTGTGTGTGTGTGTGTGTGTATGTGTGTGTGTGTGTGTGTGTGTGTGCGTGTGTGCGAGAAAGAGAGAGAGAGAGACGGCTTATCACATAGGGAGAGGAAGTGTGTAGGAGTGTGAATCCTGGCTGTAGCACAGTAAACATATGTTCATGAGACGTTGGAAAGATTGCACATTGGAAATTGAAACTATCCTGTAAACACACATAAACAGAAGCACATACACACATACAGACACACACATCCATCTTCTTTTATTTTGGGAATTTCTGACACTTTGCAATTCAAAGTTTCCGTGTTTGGGGATTTGAAAGAAGCAGACGTCTCATTTCTTCCCCTTTAGTTGTCACCCACATAATGGAGCGCAGTCAGGGACTCAACTGCTGATAATTACACAATATTGGCAAAATAACAATACCAGCTCTTTGACAGCGTCTGCTGTGGCTGAAAATAGACGTGTCTTTAGGAGAAAGCTAAATCATTTCTGAGACTATTTGCGATAAATACTGGAGTGATAACAAGAAGCTGAGGAAAGCTTCAGAACATCTCACACATGATGGATGCTTGGGAAAATTTGATCAATGAGCCTTTATATATTTAGTAACATTACATTTTTAAGACATTTTTCCCCTGTTATTTTATTATTTTCCTCAACTGTGTAGTAATTTCATTTTCTTGTTTCTGCTGGTTTAACCTCCTGAATTTACCCTACAGACTCCAAAGGACATAAAAGCAAGAAGGTCGAAGACGAGACGCAAAGTTTAGACTAAGTTGCTCTCTCTCATTTGTATGCATACTGCAGGAAAGTACATTCAGTATGTACTGTACTTGTAGGGGCAGCTGCAGTTCTTTAGAAAAAATTAAGTTTGCATATTAAAGTAATGGAAAGTGAATGCAACTTTAAGCATTTTATAGCATGCCTTCAGGAGTTAAACTGCAGAAATGTAAAAGTCTGCCCACTGTTCAGCTACCAATGGGCAATTTGATTTATACAGGACAACGTTTCAATCTACAAGAACTTCCTCAGGCAAATGTTGCAGGAGACTAAGAGTCCAAAAACCAAGACAATAACTATAACCACCCCAAGAGGATGACATAAGTATATCTCATGAAGTAGTAAAGCAGTAATAAAAAACACACACAATTTCTAAAACCTCATCGTATTAAAAAAATGTGAATTATTTTGAGGCATTAGAGTGAGGACTCTGGTTCTTTGTGAATGAATCTGTTAGTGTGTGGTGTGCTGTTTTGCTCACATCGTTGCTTTCCACACACGATAGCAACCAAATCGTTTGTGTATTAGTACATTCTTTGTCCCGTGCCTCTATGCATTTTGTCTGGATGTGCACACTCTAGTTTCCTCTTCCAGGAGAGTTAAAGCAACAACATATAGGGATTTGATTTGATGCTCTTTGGCGCCCACTGAAGGTCTGTGAGTGCAACTACACACATGGTGCTGTTAACGCCTCCCTCTCCTCGACAACGTACATTTGTTGATAAACAGGAAATCCCAGAGCAGGGAAACTAAAGAACCATGTGGACTAACAAGGCATTCACAATTGGCTGTCATTTCTTCCATGTTAAAATCCACTGGGTATATGCTTGGCTGTCCTCGTGTTCCCAAAACACAACAGGATTTGAAATCGTTGCAGCCCAGACATTCCTCCAAGCAGATTGATCACTCTAAACACGGCTCACACCACAGAAAACCAGACGATTTCATCTTTAGGAACATAAAAATAAAAAAACAGGACTTTGCTTTGGATTATCAGAAGGGGAGAATCGGGACAGGTAATCTTGTAGTGTGTACCCGGCTTTACATAACTTTGACTTTGTAATGCAGCTTTTAAAAAGGGCCAGGAAAGGTGGAACATAAAGTTATTTCGAACAGTTTTTAAAGTTAGTTTTAAAAGAGAGGATTAATTAAGGAGAGAGTTCAGATTGTGCCAAACATGCATTTTAAATACGGTCAAACACTTCTGACTGATTGGTCCAATGTTTCTCCACGCATCGATTTCTCTTTCTCAAACTTTTGTGCTTTTGATTTGTTCGGTCCTGATGTATTTGAAGGTTATATATTTCCCCTAACTAAAAGCACACATGCAGGACAAACTTGAATTTGTTGGACCCATTATGTGTGGGGATTTAAAAGAACTAAAAACTCCATTTACACAAGGGCTACACAGTAAAGTAAATTAATATTTCAGTTGGAATTATTCCAGCTCACTGCGGACCGAGTGATGGACAATTTTCTCTGCTTAAATTTTCCACAAAGGCCATGTTTTTAAGTAATAGGATTTTGTTTAGGAACCCTGGGCATTGGGAAGACTTGGTTCCTTCCTACTTGATAAAGAAACTAAAACAGACTTAATAAATCATTTTCACCTCAAAGAATTGAGTAAAGTTCAAGGTGTTCCTGCATGAAAACAGCTGGTTCAGCAAGTTTTATTCTTCAACAAGAAGCACCAAAAGAACCTGATTCAAAATGTACACTGAATGTTTGAACTCTGTTGCTCCAGGTCATCACAGAAGGAGCCAGGAATTCAGAAGCGAACGGACTGTTTTTGAAAGGAGGTCTTAAAAAGTTATCCTCTCAAACTTGGAGCCTGACTCTTAATAAAAAGAGAAGACTTTTTCAAGCACACAAACTGCTGCCACGGTAGAACAGGAGAGCGCCGAGATGAAAGAGACGAGGGAGGAAAACGGGCGAAGCCGGCAGGTCGCAGGTGTGTGTCGGCCAGGAGACTCGTGTTGAAAAGTAATTGGCAGCTGAGTGAGGATGAAAGGCTGAACGCTGACCTGTAGGTCTGCTCAGACACACACTACACACTCCTCTGCACGCATCTATGATCGCACTCTTCACATCTCATTCCCCTCATCGTTTCTCACACGGATATATATTCTTCTCAAGTCCAGCGGATTTTTAAACAAAGGCGAGGCAAAGCTGGACTTTGTTTAATCCTTGTCTCCACTCCAGAACTAAACTCCGTCCTGATTTTTGTCTCTGAAGCTTCGAGAGAACAGTTTAATGAAGGCAAAATGTTGAAGAACATGTTCAGCTTGTTGACCTCAATGAATGATTTCAGGCTTTAAAATGAGTCTATGTTCCCCCTGTAACTCACTGCTCCTATGTCTCCAGTTTTCTTTTGAATGATGTGATTTTATCTGCCAGCTGTGGGAGGTGTGTCTTTTGTTGTTGTTGTAAATAATATTGGCAATTAATTAATTAATAATTAATTTCCCCAAGTTATAAAAACTGAATCTGAATCGTTCATATCTGCAAATGTCCACACAGTCCTCCAATTTCAGATCAGCTTCTTTCAAGTAAGCGTCAATAATATTGAACATAGATTCATCTGCAGTGGCTCAGTTTTTTACAGGTTTACAGAAAAAGGCAAACCAAGAACGATATACCGGTATATAACAATAGACGGGTTTATCGATAAAAAGAAAAAAAAAATCCTGATTAATGGAATGATAAAAAAAAACCCAGGTAGAACAGGTGATAGAACAGTAGGTAGCAAAAACTAGAATATAAATGCTAAAAAATACATGGATGGAATGAGCGATCTTTGATAGAAAAATAGAGCGATATACTACAAGAGGGACAGATAAATAGAATGATGGATAGATTGAAAGGTAGAACAATAATATAGATGGATGGAACAATCAGTTGGTGGTGAATGTCCAAGGGATGGATAGATGGAACGTCTGAGGGGTGGATGAATGTATGGATGGAAAAGGCCACTGACAGAGGGCTTGATGGATGGATGGAACAACTGATGGATGGATGAAACAGCTGATGGATGGATGGATGATGGATGGATGGATGGATGGAACTACAAATCTAATGGACGGATGGATGGATAGATGGGGTGACCAACGGATGTAACTACCAATCCAATGGATGGAACGGATGGATGGATGGATGGATGGAACAGATGGATGGATGGATGGATGGATGGAACAGATGGATGGATGGATGGATTGATAGATGGATGGATGGATGGAACAGATGGATGGATGGATGGATGGAACGGATGGATGAATGGATGGATTGATAGATGGATGGATGGATGGATGGAACAGATGGATGGATGGATGGATGGATGGAACAGATGGATGGATGGATGGATTGATAGATGGATGGATGGATGGAACAGATGGATGGATGGATGGATGGAACGGATGGATGAATGGATGGATTGATAGATGGATGGATGGATGGATGGAACGGATGGAACAGATGGATGGATGGAACAGATGGATGGAACGGATGGAACAGATGGATGGATGGAACAGATGGATGGAACGGATGGAACAGATGGATGGATGGATGGATGGATGGAACGGATGGATGGATGGATCAGTAGGGAGGATAAAAGGAGTCCAGAAAATCTGAGTTATGGATAAATGGATGGCTGGAACGGACAAACGAGCGATAGATATTCTTAAATTTTAACTCGACACACAATGACTCACATACACAAAATGTTAATATTGACGTTGAGTACACACTACAGCCTACCACTGTGGAGATTTCCTACTATTTCCCATCAGACTGCAGCCATGAGAGCACTGACTGTAAACAAAGCAGCAGCGTGATGCCACAGAACAGGTCTCTAGTTGTTTTATATTTCCCTTTAACCTCCTGTCTGCTCCACAGAGAACCCGACACACTCTGCTGTCTCCTTATTAGCAGCTGAATGTTTTATTTTCACCGTTGTTACCCTCCGATCCTGGCTCAGATACAGTACAGACAGGAGACTTTCAGAGACCCGCTGAGGCCTCGCAGGTCATAAAACAAGGATTTAGATGCCGCAGCGTAGAACAAGATAAGGGGAAATAACACATTCGGGTAATTTAAAGCTTAAAATCTGCTCTGCACTGTAGATTCCTACTCTGCAAAAAGAAGGCCCAACACAGAAAAGGACTATTTTTTTAACATTATGAATAAAGGCTGAACCCACTGGACATCGACATTTGATTTCTCAACTGAGTAAAATAAACCTTGAGTTGGACAATTGGACACCACAATGTTTATTTTTTTAGGGCCAGGGGTGACCATAGGAGAGGGTGGAGCGAGAGAGGAGTTAGGGGTTAGCAAACGCCCCATGTTCACGAGCGCCCCAGACCCCGGCTTGTAGCACTATTTAGGTTTCGCAGCGGGCGGTGGTTATATTGCGAGTTGCCTACAGCTTTACAGCAATACCCAGTAAGCCTGTCTCGATACTGTTTAATACAGATTCTTGTATGGATATGTATACAAGTTCATTGAATGGATCACTGTTAACTTTGGAAAGAAACTGTGATCTTTGAAGAAATATCTGCAAAGGCGTACAGTGTCCAATTTAAGCTCCTCCAAATGTGAAGATTGTCCAATTACTACAATAGAACTTGGCATTTAAATTGTGTTTACGTGATTCAGAATCTCATTGGCAGATTAATTGATAATAAAAATAATATTATTTGCATACGCCTACTTTATTCATTTACATATTTGGTGGAAAGCAACAATGAAACAACACAATAGAGCAGAGTCACAGATTAACTGATTCACAAAGTTTGGGAAAGTTTAAATCTTGGAATCAATTTTGGAATCATTTGGATGCGAGTCTGTGTGTGTGTGTGTGTGTCTGTGTCTGTGATGTGTATCCAGGAAGTATTTCAGAGGTTATATAATGAGCGACTCACCAGGGTCTCTTTGTGTGAGTGTGTGTGTGTGTGTGTGGAGCACAAGGTCTGGTGGGCTCAGCAGGTTCAGGAAGGGCTTTCTAGAACAGATGGAGGGCACACACACACAAACACACGGTAGAAAGGCTGTGCACACACATTCAAAACGCAAACACAATTTGACATCCTGGGTGATATTTAGACTTAATGGACTACACTATCATACACACACACACACACACACACACACAAACTGATGTCCTGTAAACTGCCTGCTGCATGCCCCACGTCTCACTGCAGTTCTCAACAATAAGCACAGCAGCTAATTTGTCTTTTTTTAGAGCTGAACAAATGCTAGCCCTCGACAAGGAGCATGCAATGCCGGATCATCACTTCAGTCCAACTAGCTTCATTTAGTTCTCAGGCTACACTTTGGATTTTTACATTAAACCTTTTGAACCCCTCTTAGCCTTGCAACAGAAATGGTCTCCCAATTCCTTCTTCAGTTTTTTATGTCATGTTGAGTTTCTTGAAAAAGTTTCATATGCCAGTTATTTGAATAATTAGTTTAATGCAAGCTGTTATTGCAAGATTTTCTAGATATAGTTCACACATGACTACATTTTTTGGGTTTCCTGAATCTTCGCCCAACCTAACTGGATATTCAACTTCTAAAAAAAGAGTACCAGTCCTTTATCACTCTCCTTCTTAATAAAACCTGAGCATCCTGGCCTACAGCTGACCCGCACACAGCTTACGTTGTTTTGTGTCGATCTGTCATTAACAAGGTCCAGGCAGGTGACTTCCTCTCAGATAATGTGTTTAGTGCTGCACACCTGGGGTCCGACCTCATTTACAGCCCCGCCAAGAACAACAAGAAGGTTTGATTAAGGTTCTACGACAGACAATCGGCCTCATGGGAAATGTAGTTCAGTGTCAGAAGAAGGCAAGTTTCTCTGAATGCCGGAGATTTTCACAGCCTGGAGACAGAAAGACACAGAGGGATAAAAGGGAAAAAGAAAGGCCTCTCCTCCACAAAGGTGAAGAATAGTGATGAGGTTTGGACCAGAAAACACACCTGCTGATAAAGTGTGTGTTTGATCCAGTCTGCTCATGCACCAGATGGTTTGGTAAACTAGAGGGATCAATCATCATCTTGAGTCAATGAGTTTGATGCTCACTCAAACATTCCCTATTGTAAAACTTTAAGGCATTACCTGTGTTGACATTCAGCTGTTCTGTACTTCACTTTAAAAGGGAAACTGTAATCACAGTGATGGAAAATAAAGACACCGTGGCTCCTTTGAATGTCTGAAAAGTCCCCCTTTTGATATCCAACATTCACTTGTTTTCCGAGGTTAAGTCAATGGTGTAACCTTGTATCTACTGGAAGTGTCTTAATTTATTTCAAAATAAAAGCAGGTTTGTATTTAAATAGGGAGTAAAGTATCCTTAGCTAAAGACAGTGCAAAATTCAAATTAAAAGCATAACAATAAGTATAAGTAATATAATTTCAAACATGCAAATAAAAATGTATCTTATGACAGCCCGAGTAAAAACATCATCGTTTTTTAAAAATATTAATTATTTTGTACAGGGCTCCAGATTTCTGGCGGCATCCTTGGATGTAATGTTCAGCATGTCTTTTTTAGAGTGGTGTTTATGATCATATTGGAAGATACAGTAAGTGGAGAGTCTGATTATAATTAATGAATGAAGACTAAATGACACTTGGAAACAATCTCTCAGGTATCAAAAAACTTTGCTTGGGTTGGTCATTTAGTGCACTTCAAATACCTCCAAGTTCTCCTCCCACTCAGCGCTTCTTTGCCGTCTACTCACCCAAAAACTGAAAACAGTCCTAACATCTTGGCAGTTTTCACTGCAGAGATTTTGATGTTAAAGATGGCCTCTTTAAAATCCTTTCACTTTAAGATTCTCAGTGTGAAGAAAACAGCTGAATGATCGTCTTGGATGGCAAACCCAAAGCTGCTTCTTTAACGCAACGAGACCAGGAAGGAGGCCAAGAGACAAAACATACACTAATGCAAATGAATGTCACTGAAGGACGCTATTAACCAGTTAATCACCTTGGCTGTAAGTCTGAAGATTCAATTCTAATACACACATTTAATTCCAGACAGGTTTTAGTGTTTTATTATTCAAATTCAGCACTAATGAATTCAGAATCTGCAGGGCTGCTTTCTCTTTCATTGCTTTATTACTAAATGGTAGATGTGATTATTGCATACAGGCTAAGACCTGCCTTGCAGAAGACAACTTTGAAACATCCATTGCACACTAACAGAACATTTTGGTAAATGTAAATTGTTTGGTATAAAGGGGGAATAGTACTCAGCCTGAGTCGTCTAAAAGCATATTTCTTTCAAGACATTCTGATCAATTCAAACATGTTTAATATTAACTGAAGTCTTTATTCAGTGCTCCTGAAAGTGAAGATTAATGACATTAACATTGTCAGGAGCAATGACATGCAGGTAGCAGCTAACCAGGTAGATAGTAAAGATGGAGGGCACCCAGGGAAAAGATGTGACGCCATAGTGGGACACAAGCCGACTGTAAGCAAACGCACACCAAAATTTGGTAACGCTTGGTACCAAAGATCCAAGATGGCGAGAGGCAAATGCCAAACGTTGAGTCTTCAGAATGAGGACTTTAAAAAAAAAAAAAAAAAAAATGTTATGTGATGGTGGGTATCTTCAATTTACATGTGTTCTCCCTCAAAATTTTAAATGTCCATCAAACATTCTCTGCAAAACCTGTGGTTGCATCAAAAGCAGTTGACTTGTCCTTTATTTGCACCTCCACAGAGAAGTATTCAAATCTGCACATATCTGAGTGTTTGGAGTAAACATTAGTCCAGTGAGCCGTGTGTTGAGATTCAGAGCGGATGTCTCCCTGGTTGAAACCTGCGGCGGTGAGTAATTACAGGCGAAGGCTGGATGTGGATGCACCTCTGTTGTTAATGAAAGCTAATGAAGGCTGCAGCTCTGATCTCCTCTCTCTCCCCCCCCCCCTCTGTAAAGGAGGGCTGGAGCTGGGTTAATTTAGACCACAGGCAGATCCAATACTAATATATCTGTGTATGTGTGGACGTGTGGACGTGACTCTCATTAAAAAAAAAAAACAGTCAGTCAGTTCATCTGAATTTCAACCATAAACACACTGTTCTGTTGAAGTTTTTCCTTCTGGCGTGTCACTGAGCACATTTATCCTGGTTCATATGGGAGTCTTTAAAATGAGGAGTTTTCCTTTGGTGTACAAGGCATAAAGAATAACCTAAGGCTTTGTTTCCCCCGTCAATAAAGCTTATCTTATCTTTATGATCAGATATGAAGGGGGGAAAAGAATCAACCAATGAAAAACCAGCTGAGCCTTTGTGTCATGTCTAAAGCACCATTCACACAGAATTTGAATTACCTGGGTACCTCTTGTAATTTAGTAATTACCCCCCAACATCAGTGTTTGGTGCGGCCCATTCGCCCGGGAAGAGCAAAGCCTGTAGTTTACTCCTATTTACTGACATTTCTGATTTAAAACGTAGACGTGCTGCATGATAACTACCTCGTCTCTCGGGGCAGCGTGGCTTCACAGTGTAGCCTACAGCCTGCCGGACACTCAATAGAAGAAGAAGACGCCACATTTGGTACACTAAAACGGATTAAAGAAACATTATCCTCTGTTTTATAGTTCAGTTTTATCTTCCTCACCTGTAACGCGGAGGCTTTATTTAGCACAGGTGTCCCTGACCCTCTGCAGGACTCCAACTTTGTCACCTTAAACATCAGAGCCCTCCCCACAGATGTCTCCTTCAGTCCGGTTTCTTCACTCTTTGATTCTGCAGCGTCTCTGCACCACATCAAAGCGACGCCTCGTTTCGGTTTTATTTGCATTTTGCCGCCAATTAAAGCAGAGGTCGAGTTTGTTTACATCTGCTGCTCCGACTTCAGTTTCCTCAGCCTGAGAGGGACGGGAAACGCCACATCGAGATAAAAACAGGATCGTTCTTTATGCAGCTACAGCGAGGGCGAGGCCACAGCCATGAAATCTATATTAGACATGTACTGACAAAAATTAAGTTCAACTTGAATTGAGCCTCAAATGTCTGGAATGTCATCCTGAAAAACATTGTTTTGCATCTCTTGATGTTCAATTGAATGACACAAATGTTGAATTTATTACACAATGCTTTCATTACTTTCTACCTGACATTATTTCTTATCCTGCTATTGTGTTTGTTTTCCAAGCTCTGTGTGTCTCTTTAGAAACACCTCTGCTGTCTTTTATAGTTTACAGGTACGCCCAACAAACAACCAATCCTCATTTATTTATCCTCCGCAATATCTGCTCATGAAAACAATATCTGCAACAAAACCTGAAGTTCACTTCTTCAGTGCCTCGGTTTAGACGCTCAGAGCACGTCGTTGAAGTTTGGAGAAGGTTTTGACCAGGGTTGATTTCTAGAAATAATATTTTAAAAATCACCGAAAAAATCTGTGAATTCACTTTTAAATAAGGCCTGCGGGACATATGGAAAAAAGTGTTGTGAGGGTAAAACAGAATAAGATGCAATAAACAACTTGAAGTGAATGTGGAGGCATCAAAAGAAGGAAAGAAAAAGAAAAAACAACAAAACCAGGAGAAGAAGAAGAGAAAAGAAACTGATGAATGGATGATGGAAAAGCGTTAAAATATCTTGTTGACAACAACGCTCTCAGCAGCGTAGTCCAATATTTCTTGACTTTTTGCAGTTCTTCAGGAAAACTGCCGTCGATCACTTTTAAAGGTTATGACTTCATTTTCTGTATTTTTTATCATTAAGTCCTATTAGCTTGTAAGGAGAACTGAGTGGAGAGCCAACGTCAACAACCAGATCATTTGAGGCAATTACACACTGATTTCTGAACATATAGATTATAGAAAAGTCATGATTGAAATTAGATGACAGCTGACGAGTTGCATGATTGTATTTGGACCATCTTGTTTAGCCTCTATTGCTCCAAGTTTTCCTCAAACCAAAGCCAAACGTGATTGGACAAAACAAACTGCTTTCATATGCAGACAACTGTTTGTAAAGATTACTGTCACCGTTACTGTAACATCGTCTCTGCCGAGTCTATAATAACCCCAGAAACATTAAATGCTCTTCTCTCTCTTGAATCAGTCACTCATCAGTCCAGGCAGTCGCTTTCAAATGGACTCAAACTGATGCTTTAATTTCATTGAGTTTAAGGAAGCCTTTGCCATGTTTTAAAGGCATGAGATCAGATCAGAAAAAGATGTATCATGCAGCGCCGGTCAAGTGAATAGCAAACCAAAACTCGGGATCAAGCTACTTTTTTTTTTTAGGGACATGATGACTCAATTGTGCACCACTTATACGCATGAAATGAGCATCGATATCAATTTGTCACTTCAAATTCAGCAAATTTCCAGGTGAAATAAAAAGGGCACTTCTGCAGTACAGACAAAAAGGGATTGTCACGTGTACAACACTGATGTGCAAACGCCCCAAAACACAAATACAGCACATTGAGATTAGAAAAGGTTTAGATAAAAGGAAAACAGAGATCAATACGATGTTCAACACGGGGAAACATCACAACTACACACACACTCCTGCTAAGTTTGAGCTTCACACACAGCTGTCCACTTACTGTGCAGAAGAGTTTGTTGGTGCAGGGAGGAGACGATGGATGTCTGGATGGAGGGCGGGGGCGGCGGGGGGGACTCGGCTGGATGGATGGATGGGCTGCAGGCGATCAGGTTCGGGTCACGGGCTGATGTGTCCCAGACAGATTCTTCCGCAGGTCTGAACACAGGAGGAAGCGGTCGATGAGGGGACGCCGGGGCCTTGATCCACCGAGCAGAAAGGAAAGAAAACTCAATGTGAGGCTCACAGCGCTAATTCAAAGTGAGAAACTACCAACAGACCAATCAAACTTACTCAGTGTGGAGTTTTTTTTATTTACTGAACTTTCCCAACATGAAACAAACAATTGGGACTGAAAAATGTGGAAGGTTTGACATGCATCACCTTTTTGAGTCCTTAAAGACTTAAGAAGATTTAAATGATGCCACTATGTTGAGCTACTTTATAAAGTTAAAAAAAACATACATAGAAGTATAACACCTGCACGAGTTTAGGGGTGTTGAAGATTAATCAATTCTACGATGCATCGCGATGCGGTCATCGACGATTCAATGCAGTGATAGAACATGATCTATTGTTGCATTCTTATGTTGCTTATACATTTTCTGTCCATATTGGCCAGCTCTCCAGTGGTGGAAGAAGAGAGCCTAAGTAAGAGGTTTCAACGGCTAACGTATAGGCTTGAAGCCATCTCGTGAAATTCTTGGTTTCATACCGGGGCACTATCACGTGATTTGCAGAAAAAGCTGTTTAGCGCCCTCTGCAGACTTATCCTTTGATTACTCCAACATACGTTTACCTCGTGATCTGAAACTATTCCCACGTTTAGTACGGGCATCCAGCATTGTATCAGTATATGCGAGTTTAAAATTGGGATCAGCATGGTCAAATCAAAAACAATCATTGTTATTTTTGTTCCTTCTACTTCCTCCCAAAAATGGAAGTATCAGCTTCTCTTCCAGGAAACTCTTTTCATTTTCGACTCTGAGTCTGAGAAACACCCTGCTGTGATTCCCATCGCTGAGAAACAACTGCTCTCCTTGTGAGCGTGTTTGAGTCTGCAGAAGCAGATGTGACACTGGACTGAAGCGGGATAAAAGGCGTTTAGCAGCCTGTGTGAACAGTGACTGTGACAGCAGCGTGTGTCGATCTGCTGGATTCAGACTGAAAGCTGCGATTAGACAGAGAGAGTCCGTCCAGTCAGCTGGGACTGAAGGAAATCCTCCTTTATTGATCTGTCGCTCCTGCAGAGCCGTCCATCAGTCAGCCCGCTCTGCAGGGACTCCAACACACGGATACTTCTAAGCTTGTGAGGACCGTCGTCCACATTATCCATTCACTGATAGTATATAACGCAGCAGAGTTCTTTATTCTGCATGATTAACGCTGACAGGAAGGAGAACCGTCTCTGAGAGACAAACAGAGTTGATTAGAAGAATGAAAAGAGACTGAAATGTTTATTGCAGCTGAAGTGCTTTTTGAATTAATTGATTAGAAAAGGTACAGAAAAGTATCGGGTTCTTTTTCAGATATCTGATTTATTTTTAAGCTCCAAAAACAAAATATTATTCCAATACCAGCAAGAATGCTTCTACTTGTCTTATCTGAAATTCTGAGGCAGAGGCTATACGCGCATCCCCAATCGATATCAATTGGTATTTCCCTCAATCCCACGATACGATACATATCGTGATATACATTGATTTTGAATAATGACCATGTCCTACAACAGCTGTTCTTTATAGTTGAGAATATTGAGGAAAACTTCAATTCAGGTCCTCAGAGATACATTAAAATGTTTTAATTGCTATGGCGTTATTGTGAACTGCACCATACTTCTAATGTCTTTCAAAACTGTCATCCCAGTTTTGTAGCCATATCGATTCTGTAAAATCTGCATCGATAACATGTGTTTGCAAGGAGCACATGGCGATATGGAATTTTTGAGCACAGCCCTAACGAACACACGAACACACACACACCTTTAGACTTGAACAGCAGACATGATAATCAATATAATCAACTGAGTTTTTACCTCCATACACACATAAACACACCTAAAACTGCAAGCACCACATTTTGGCCTACATCAGAAAAGCAATATAAATGTATCACACAATGGGTACACACACACACACACACACACACACACACACACACACACACACACACACACACACACACACACACACACACACACACACACACACACACACACACACACACACACACACACACACACACACACACACACACACACACACACACACACACACACACACACACACACACACACACACACACACACACACACACACACACACACACACACACACACACACACACACACACACACACACACACACACACACACACACACACACACACACACACACACACACACACACACACACACACACACACACACACACACACACACACACACACACACACACACACACACACACACACACACACACACACACACACACACACACACTGCAATTTAGACAGTGCTCTTTCTTTTTCTCCCCGTCAGAATTTGGTTAAAAATATGACTAAACATCTGAAATATTTTTTAAAGCTTCTTTTCGTTCTGATATATAAAAATAATTAGATTGTGTGTCTGTGTGTGTCATTTTCTCTAATAAGACTTTGCTTATATTGACCCAGAGGTCGAAGGTGAGATCCCAGCAGAAATCAAGCACACAAACTGTTCTCGTCCTGTCGTTGTTGTGTTTGATCAACGTTGACGAAGTCAGTATTGATTTAGATTTGACAAATAATCAATGGTGAAAGAAAACGTCCTTCACAGTTTCCATGAAACCTCTTCAGATAACTCATTGAACACAACTTTGAACACAATTTAAACACGTTTTATCTATTTAAAAAATATAATATATAATGTGCTGTATATACTTGTGTACTTAAACTAATTCCCTAAAGGTTGGCCGTATTTGTGGAAAGGAGGTGTGCTTCATTGCCGTCTATTTCGTGTGTTCAGTGGCAGACTGCTGTCACAATCCTGCTCCACAGACAGACTCAAGAACTCTTTTGTCCCCCTGGCCATACATCTGTACAACACCTCACGGTTATGGCAGGGGGAAGGCACACACTTGGACTAAATCTTCCTTTTTCCATCTGCACAGCTGTCCCCAGAGTCAGCCTCTAGTTGGACACTTTAATGATCACCTCAATTACTTACATAGCACCTTTCATTTAATGTTTGCACTGCCTGTTATTTAATGTCTGTTTTTTTATCTGCTTTTTAAAACATTGCTTTACATATATAAACAACACAACTTCAGAAGGTCAACACTTTTTTATTTTAATTTTTTATATTCAGGTCTAATTACAGATTTTTTTCCTCAGCTGTTTATAGATTCTTGTTTAAATTACACATATATTTTTATCCCTGCACAAGTTATGTACATTTCTTGTATAAGTCTATTTTTAATTGCACAGTTTAAGTTTGATTCATCTTGGGGTATTCTTTAAATCTTTTTTCGGGTTAATATATATGTATGGGAGGGGGGGCGTCGGTTTTGTGGTTTAATTTGTAACAAATGTTTCATGTCATGTACGTCTTTGTAACCTGCTACTGGATGCTTTGAATTTCCCTCTGGATCAATAAAGTATCTATCTATCTATTGTAGATGTTGAAACACTGTGATTGGTTTATAGAAATCCAACTTTGTGCAAATTCATTCAGGTCAAAACATCTTCATCGTCACACATCAGAAGTTATGTTAAAATAGCATTTCCAATACGGCGGCCGCCAACTGTGGGCCTCATTACACCTCTTCAGATGCAACTGAGACTAGGTCCATGTTTTGGACAGTCTATAGCCGTTTTCACATACGCACTCCGGATAATATCTAGATAATTACAGGAGGAATGCTCCGGAGATTCTCCCGACCTAGTCGTTCACATATGCTCCTCACAGCGGGGCACTTTCCCTGTCAGAGGGGAGGGGGGTCGGGGGATTTCCTGAGGTAAGACGTGACATAAATAAACAACGCAGAAGTAGCAGCTGAAGCAACAGAGTCCGTTACACAATGTTATAATGAGAATATTAGCCTTTATAGCAATGCTATGTGTAATCCAATGGAATGACAACATTCACTAAAGAGCGGAGAACAACATAGTGACCAACAGAAAACATAATGCAGCCGTTTAATTACGTGCACGGAGATCGTAGTGATCGCGTGGAGGCACTTTATGCACCGTGCGGCAGTCAACGTCACTGGGGTCCCATTGGCTCGAGTTGAAATCTCCGGAGTATATTACAGTCTGGAGAGAGAGACACGAGACGGGAGAGAGGAGAGCGCAACTGAAGTTGAGAAATGAACGACTCTTTTCAGTAAGTGATTCAGTTCAGTTCGTTCACCCAGATGATTCGGTCGTTTTGAACGAATCGTTCACGAACTACACATCACATAGAGCCAGCCCTCCTAATCAGCTTGTTAAGCTTTTTAGAGTCACAAGCCCTGATGCTGCTGCCCCAACAGACGGCTGCAAAGAAAATGGCACTTGCCACAACAGTCTGATAAAACATGGATAACATTTTGCTACACACATTAAAAGCTTCCTCAAGAAGTAGAGTCTGCTCTGACCCTTCTTGTAGACGGCCTCTGTGTGCTGCTTCCAGTCCAGTTTATTGATAGTTTTTCTAATTTGATATTTTGCTATATCACTTTTGGGCACAAGATATTAACGTGTGTGAATAAGATATAATACATACAAAATGTTTTACCTTTTGGGACTTCAGGGGCTCCGTACCATTCAGCTAAAAAAATGTAGAGATATGAATTTTGTTCCATTTGTTCCAAACAAAGTGTAATATTTAAGTGTGTCAGAAGGATCAAAGATAAGGTTGTGAGCATGCACTTCCTTATTTTTAGCATCTTATTTTGTAAAGAGATAATATTTTATTTGTGTTATTTTGGTGTCAAAACAAGAAAAGCACATTTTATAAACCTTGCAGCTACTAAAAGGTTACCTGGTTAGATAACCTGTCAGAAAGGTCACAGAGGTATTAAACTCTTGTTCTCAGTGATGACGTAACAGCATGTGTGCATGATAACTCACACACTTGTTAAATGATTTTAACATCCCTCTTTTCAAAGGGGTCATGTAACTGTATATGGTTTAACGAATAAAAACACTCAAATTTTGGAGATTTTGGATGGAAATAAAGCGCTGTGTGACCCGACATGCTGCCGGTTAGTGTTTCAAACTCAGTCGCTAATTCCTCACATGGTCGCTCATTCATAAAAACATAATATAAGGTTAGAAACATCAACTTCAATGAGCTAAGCTAACTCACCTTCTGTCACACTCCAGCGTTGAGTTGTGTTTAGTCGACGGAGACGTGCCTGTGACTTTAATCAATATATATTCTCATTTAAGATTCTTACACATTTTTGTGATTTTTTTTTCAAGTATAAGTACGCATAAATCACTATGTCACTTTAGATAAATCACCGCGAAAAGACAAAAAAATCAGAATAATTTCTTATTTCTGATCAGGCGCTGTTTAGTCACACGTTATTTAGGGTCCCGAGAGTCATCCAGTCGTTGTCTGCAACATCATGGCGGCGTCCACACGAGCACAGGTGATTTCTCTCTACCGAATGATGCTGTCAGAGAGCAAGAAGTTCCCCTCTTATAACTACAGGTAAGAGATGATGTCTGACTCGTGTGAATTTCCCTTCTGGATCGTTTAAATTGATTGTCAGCGGCGGGAAAGAGCTTAATGTGGCTGCTGAAGGTTGTGTTTACATCAGCTACCGTGTCAGATGGTGTCATCGTCACTGTTACTCAACGATTACAAGGCAAAGCCAGCTGAACAGAGGTTTCATGCTTACATCGTATGTTCACTTTTGGATTATTTTGGTTATATTAAAATGTGGTAGTTTGTTTATTCAGGTTCTTTCTGAGTGTTTGTAACATAAACTTTTACTGCATTACAATTTTACTACGAGGGCCACATTTAAACTACGAAGTCTAGATTAAAGTCGTAATTACAAGTTTTAAGTTGTAATATTGCCATAATAAATTACAAAGAGGAAACAGTCTTTATTAATAATAACTTTATTTATATAGCACCTTTAAAAACTGATCTTTACAAAGCAAAGGCATGAACTCAGGACAATAACAGAATAAACATCAACAGTCAGGAAAGTAATCTACAAAAAAAAAGGAAATAAAAGGAATAACAAAGATATAACAGGAAGGTCTCAAAAGGCTGTTAAAGCTACGAAATAATACAATTAAATGATATAAATTATATTCTATTTTACTGGACCCTGGACACTTTACACTGTTTACATTACTCTATATTTTATATTTTGTATATTCAAATAATTCTTTTTTTATTTTTTACATTATATTCTATTTTACTGTATATATGTGTATTAGTAATTTGAGTGTTTATTGCATGGCCTTGCGGAACAGTCCTTACATTTCACTGCACATCTGTATGAGCATGTGACAAATAAAAATCTTGAATCTAAATAAAAAGTATTCAAAATGATTTGAACAATATATAACAAGAAGAATAGAATGTCTTTATTGTCGTTATACAATTGTACAACGTAATTATTTGGCTTCACCTTAAAGTGCACACACATACAAGCATCCACAGCTAAAAACAACAAAAGAAGAAATTTAAAAAAAAGGAACTCTCATTCAAGTAAGATGGGAAATGTATGGTAGGAGTTATTTACAGGTAGTAGCACAACAGAATATAAATAGATATTGCAGAAATATAAAGTATGAAATGTAAAATATTACAGAAATATAAATAAATATTGCACAGATCGAAATGTAAATATTGCAGAAATATAAATAAATATTGCAGTCTGAAATGTAAATATTGCAGAAATATAAATAAATATTGCAGTCTGAAATGTAAATGTTGCAGTAAATGTAAATGTTTTCTTCTCTAAGAAGAAAGCATATCAATACATCCCAGATGATAAAAACAAAATGTTGATAAAACGGATGGATAAAAGATAAATAGTTAAAAAATATATATATACGAAAGAGATGTCAGAAGAGTAAAACATCAGAAGAAGGAATAGGAGTGGATAAAACTTTATGAATAAATGAAAAGGTGAATTTAAAAAACATTTAAAATGACGACATAATTTAAAAGCAAGTCTGTAAATGTGAGTTTTAAGAAGTGATTTAAAAGATGTCACTGATGTCACTTTTAAAAGGAAAACCGTCATAATGCTACTTTACTATCGCTATATTGCTATTTATTCATTTATTCATATTCTGAGAAAAACCGTAATGTAGCTCATAGTTTGAATGACCCCTGATACTCTGTAATGTTTTGTGTGTTTTGAACAATTGAATGCGTCTGCCACAGTGTTTGTTTGCTAAAGTCTTCTTTCTCTCTTTAATTTATAATTTAAGCGTGATCTTACTCTTCAGTCTGCTTAAATGAACAAATGAGTAGTTTTATGTTAATAGCATTTAAGCTATAAGCAGCAGGGATGAGTGATTAAATGTTTGTGTGTGTGTGTAGTGTAGTGTGTCAGAGGTCCCAGTTGCTTAGTCAGTTCCTAAAAAACTCAGCAGTGATTTAGAGACCGGAGTCTTTGGTCTTGTTTGGTCTGATCCCTGACCTGATTACTGTGCAGGCCTGCTGCTCCTCTTGTCCAATCAGCACTCAGTTTGTTCTGTCACCATGAAGCACTTTAAACTCTGGAAACAAATCAAGCATGCTGCTGCTCAAGCTGATTGTGAGATCAGGCTATTAGTGGATTGATATCGGATCTAGGAAGGATTTTAAGGAAGTTTTGCCTGTTTATGAACCTTTTTTGAAAATGATAGCTCTTCGTTTGTTTCTTCCAGAGCTCAAATGTATCCAGTTTAGTGTTCAAAAAAGAAAACATTCACATTTAAGGATAAAATTTGACTTGACTTTTCTTTAAAATGCACTCTAAAACTGAACCTCAATTACTTAAATAGCACCTTTAATTTAATGTTTGCACTGCCTATTATTTAATGTCTGTTTTTTGATAACTTTGCACTATCTGCTTTTTAAAACATTACTTTACATATATAAACAACACAACTTCAGAAGGTCAACACTTTTTTATTTTTATTTTTTATATTCAGGTCTAATTACAGATTTTTTTCCTCAACTGTTTATAGGTTCTTGTTTAAATTACACATATAGTTTTATCCCTGCACAGGTTATGTACATTTCTTGTATAAGTCTATTTTTAATTGCACAGTTTAAGTTTGATTCATCTAGGGGTATTCTTTAAATCTTTTTTCGGGTTAATATATATGTATGGGAGGGTGGGCGTCGGTTTTGTGGTTTAATTTGTAACAAATGTTTCATGTCATGTACGTCTTTGTAACCTGCTACTGGATGCTTTGAATTTCCCTCTGGATCAATAAAGTATCTATCTATCTATCTATCTGAACTATCTATCTGTCTATCTATCTATCTATCTGAACTATCTATCTGTCTGTCTATCTATCTATCTATCTGTCTGTCTGTCTGTCTGTCTGTCTGTCTATCTATCTGAACTATCGAAACAGTTGGTGAAAAATCTAATAGCTAAACTTATCTAATAGTTTGGGCTTTCACACGAGCAGTAATCTCCTGAAAAACTCCTGATATTCCCAGGAGGAGCTGTATATGTGAACGCAAACAGCCAAATACTATTGTTTCTGCAGCAAGTCCGAGTGAGCTGATGTTAGAACGCAGCAGGAGTCGGAGTTTAGTTTTATCACTATAAATATTTTATAGTGAGTAGTGCCCATGAAGGTGCGTACATTCAGCGCAGGAGTATAAACCAGGCTTTAGAATCAAAAAAAAAAAAGCCCATATCTGAGTCCAGGATTCACTGTGGGAAAAATACACTCTAAAAATTACAAATGGGTTAAAATGGTTATTATATTCTATCCTGTATGCACCTGGTCTTTACCTGGACTCATATTGTTTTCTCTCTAACGCAGTTTGACCTTTTATAGCTTCATGAGCTGTCTACATTTAAGTTCTTTTTAAATTGAACAATATGAGATAAAAATGAGAAGAAGCCTCTGGGTTCTCATGACATCTATCCTCCGACAGCCGCTGCAGATCAGGGCTTTAAAATTCACTTTAATGCCACTAAAGTCAGAAGCTCCGTAAATCAGATGTTAAATACATCTCGTTCGTCATCGCTGTAGTGTTGAGTTATTCTTTATCTTTCTTCTCAGTGTGGCAGAGGTAAGTTAGGGACAGTGTTTTCAAGCTGTCATAACACGCCTCTTTACATGGACATCAGAGAGCCACCGCTCCCTGCACGCCTTCATGCGGTCCATCGCTGTGTTGAATTATTGAGCGGCCAGATGAGCAATGTCCTCCTTCTCCTCCTCTTCCCGCTGCTGCCGGTCCAAATCAAATAAACTCCACCTCCCTGCCCGGCGACTGTCGGCCTGCTGACCCTGTGTGTGTGTGTGTGTGTGTGTGTGTGTGTGTGTTGTAATCAGTCTGTTAATAAAGTTAATGAGGAACTTTGTTGTCCATTAAAACTACAACCACCTCAGGAACCTGATCCTGATGTCTGCTGTCCTGTTGATTTGTGCAGACTTGGCCCAAAAAATGTCCTACATCTTCCAGAATGCATTGGATATGAAGTTATTTTATTCTAAATCAACATTTAAAAGAAATCCCCTTTCACTTAATATTGTGCTTTGAGTCCACAAAAGTAAAAACTGTAGTTTATAACATTTAGAAGTTGGCGGTGCCAGTTGGCCTAGTCGGTAGCTGGCCCCCCATGTTTGGGGGCTTGAGTCCTCCAAGCACGGCGGCCCAGGTTCAAGTCCAACCTCCCTTTCCGCATGTTATCCTCCACTCTCTATCTCCTTGATTTTATTAAAATAGGTCACAAAAGTTAACTTGTCTGTTTAAAGTAGCTCAGTGTACTTAACATTCTCAGTTTTAAAGGGAAAAATCACTCTGTCGCCCACGTAGACGGACGAGGAACAAGGAAGGAGGGGGCTCTACAAGGCACTGACTCTCACTCAACAGAGCTTGTTAGCTTGTTGTACAAAGGGGAGCTAGTGGTGCATTAATACTGTCCTCGTCAGTGAATGAAATGCTGTGCTTTGACTTGTGTGAAGAACGGAAAATAAACTTTTTTTCCGGCTCACCGCGAGCTGTTTATTGACGAGCCTCTGGGTGTTGTGATTTGAGTCAGCAGCTCGTTAATACAAAGCACCAAACAGCCGACAGTCCACCTTCAGTACAAAAGCATTAGGTGTTATTCTCTTTGTAAGGGGGGGATACTGAAATTTACAGAGCAGAGAATTGAATATTTAACCGATGCAGTGTGGACAGTGAGCGTGCAAACATGCGCGATGCGATACATAACGCTCGCACGTCAAAACGGTTAGGCTACAGGACATGCGATGTTCAAACACCTGTTGTGATTCAGGATGCAGTCACATCATTTTTTCCTGTATTTGAATGTTATAGAACAGACACACTGAGTCACCACCTTCCTGTGCTGCAGAAAAGACCAGGATCTACATTAGAGACTAAACATCTTACTTCCAAACTCCACTTGCACTTTTTGGAGAGTCCTTGTCTCTCTTCGCCGTCCTCTGACTGACAAGAGTTTATTTATTTTTTTCCCCTCCTTAAACTTCGGTTTGCGATGGAAACAGAGTGTGCCGGTGTGCAGGTTGGATTATTGTTGAATGACCTGAATATGCCAGACGTTGCTGCAGGCTGTATTTTGTTGTCTCAGACTCTCAGACTACAATAGCAGCTGATGCTCACAGCTCTTCCTGTGAGTTGAGGTGGGAGAGTTTGGCTGAATTTGGAGAGTTTTCACGAGTGAGAGAAAAACAGGGAAATAAAAACAGAAGTGAGATGAAACATTCATGATTCTCTGCAGGAAAATTAGATCAACACTGCAGCTAATAGTTACAGGAAACAGAACATAAACACTGAAATGTGATTTAGACACAAATCTAGCTGGTTTTGGGGTTTTATATGAAACATATTATTCCAGCGTTGGGAACCGTCGTAAAAATGTTAAATGAAAAACATTATAAAGGCTGCAATCTTATAGAACTTTCTCTGAGAGTGAAGACGGGAAGAAGCAGCAAACGGATGTAATAAAATGAGCTCAGGGAAAACTGACGCATGGATGGATAAAACGAGCTGAACGGAGGCCATGAAGGATATAGTGATCATAAGAGAGGTAGAATGCAAGAGCTGGAGCAACAGAGAATATATAAAGATGTAAAAGAAAGTAACAGGAGTAACCAGGGCTGGCAGCGTTTGGCCTTTTTCGACACAGATCAGTGAAGCTCAGCATTCGCAGCGCTCAGTGTCCTGAGCTCTAAAAACACCCTCAGCGTCTTCAACACTGCCCTACTCATCAAAAGTCCTATTCAGGGTGCAATTTCAAGGCACGCTATTTACGCCCCTGTGACGTTTCACCTTCCAAATGAATGCCATGGAGGCGAAATGGGGGAATGAAGTGATCCCCCTCCGTACCACCTGGTGGTGTTTCAGCCTCGGGGTGGGTTGTAAACCTGTATCACTACCAGCGCCAGTATTCTGTTCTGTGACTGCCAAGTTTAAATACACACGTTTGGTTGTAGATCACACGCAAGGCAACACTGACGGCTTTACCTATTGGCCACAGTGGCTGGTAAATAAAAGTAGCGTTAAACTGTGACAGACAAAAGCTCGGGTGATTCCCCTCCCTCTTCTGCATGTTTCACTCTGACACTCACAGCAGAGCCGGCGGTCTCACACGCTCACTGAGCACAGGGCTCCGCCTCCTCCTCCTTGTGTCAGAGGGGGTGTCACAGCAATCGGTGAAACTTGTATTCTCCCCTCTCCCAAGTTTTCAGTATTTAACAGTAACATTTATTGAATGTGCTCGCCTGCAGCGGGTCGTTTTTTTTTTTTTTTTTTTTGGTCAGTCTGGGGCTTTGAGACAGGCTATGTGCTGCAACAGCTCGACTCTGTGGCACTTATTTGCATCTCCATTGTAATTGCTCCACCTGCTTAACGTGTGCATAAACTGATTTCCGGCTTGTCTTCAGTCCAAGGTGATCAAAGGGAGCAGAACAAAACTTAAAACCACACAGATTCAGTTACGCTACATTGTACTGAGAGGCTTGTTTGAGGAGAAGTCGTAGTGAGTGAGTGGGGTCGTGAGTTATACGCGTTTATGAGAGATCCGTTTTAATACTGTAATACAATATACTAAACCGATATAAACCATTACCGCCAAAAGAAAAAAAAAATTGGTGAGGTTGTATCGGCCACCTCTTATTACAGCCTGTTTCACAGCTTCGGGCAGCAGAAATCTACTGGAGAAATTACAAACATTGTGCCACTATTTATTATTTAAACTGATTAAAATTAGTTAAAATAGAAAGTGCTAGACTTCCTTTTCAATTTTGAAGTACCTGCACGGAGAAACTTTACTTATATATTTCTTAGATTTCCATCGAGAGTGCTCCTCTGCTGCCCAGCTCTGGCTTAAAAACTCCTTTTTTTTTTAAAGTGCAGGAAGAGCCCTGCAGGGCAGAAACCCTCAGGTGTGCTGGAGACAGGCGGAGAGGGAGAGATGATGGAGGAGATGATGGTGGAGGGAGGAGCTCTCTGTCAGAAGTAGGTCACATCTCTGCGTAGGAACAACAACAACACGGCCTCAAATAACAAACCGATCCAGTGTTTTTATCTTTCATGTGAGCTCAGTCAGACTCCATCCTTACACGTCTCCCTCTCTCTCTCTTCCTCTTTGTTAAACCCAAGTGTCCTTAGTGGATTCACTCAAACACAATACCAACATCTGAGTGTGTGTGGAGTTATCAGAAGCTTCTGATGAATAAATGACGGTGGAAATCTCCTCTCCTTGTCTCCTCCATCCTTTCCTCCCTCCTCCCTCCTCTCATCCATATCCCCCCCCCCCCCCCCCCACCACCTTCTTTTTTCCTCCTCTCCTCACCTTCTCTTCTCTCCTCTCCTTCTCCTCTTTTCATCGTCCAAAGATCACACGAGAGAATTCCCTCTGAAGTTTTAGTGAGGGGACACACGCACGCAGATAAATCATTCACACTCTGAAGTTTAAAAGAATGAGGGTTTACGCAGAGGAGAATCTCACCCTGTCTCTGTCGGTGCACGCCGTAAACGAGCTGAGCGGCTATTAAAGATTTATTTGTTAAACGAAACAAAACACAAGAATCGATAAAAAACAATAAATGTGTCTTTTGTCAGACACTTAATTTCAAGTCCTGGTGGGAAAGCCCACATGTAGAAAGACGAGTCAGAATCCAAGAAGAACAGGTCACATATCCAGACCTTAAGTTCCTTGCATGTATACAACTCTTGAAAAAAGACTGTACTACATTTCCCATAATGCAACTCAACTGTATCTCTGCTTGTTTAATGCCCAAGTCTTTTATTTTAAACACCTTTATAGACCACGTTTTCCCAAAGACCGATCCTGAATAGTAAAACGTTTTTTTTGTTTTAAAAAGTTCTGCCTTCAGACGACAACAGTTTGATGACAACTGTTGTGCACACTGACCCACGAACAGGACTCAAAAGTGACCTTGACCTACAAAGAGAAATGTTGACTGGGAGTGAGCAACACATACAGAACCGGGGAGTCAGCCGTTGTTGTTGTTGTTGTTGTAGTCTTTTTATTGACTGGGAGCATGATGGGTGTACGTGTGTAAAGTATCTGTTGTCAGGGAAACAGCGTATTTCCTGTTTACAGTGATGAAACGCTGCTGTTTGGAAAAGGTTGCACTCTGGAACCTGTTTTTAAAACTTTCCCTTTTCAGGCAACAAAACACGGACAGCCAAAGCTCAACAAAGGTTACCGCTTTTGGATGATTTTTTTTTTTTTTGTCATATAAACACGGTCTTAGTTTGTTGTGTAATTTCTGTTTTGGTTTTGTGCATGCCTATAGTCCAAGCAAACACAACCACGATGACATCACTGTGACATCATCATGGTTGTTCTATAAGACCATACCAAACTTTTAGGTAAACTAACCCTCTTTAAACTACAGGGCATCATACTTCTCACAATGCTTTTAAATCCATTGCAAACAAAAAAAACTACGACTGATTTAGTCTTCAGTCTTTTCGAAAAAGAAAGCTTAGGCCTCCAACTTTGCTGCGTTAAATCGTGGTTTGAATCTAAGATCTGAGTACGATGTTTAAAGTCGTTTTGATACTAAACGAGGGTCCTCATCTGACACACAGCACCAGTTAAATCCACACCAGTTAAACTGTGACCCCGGTGGGCTCTCCCCTCTTCCTCCCTGTTGATCATTTCCAGAACTTTCTGACCTCTTTTGTTGTTCTTTTTTTTTTTTTCCCCCTCCGTCTTCTGTTGTGCTCATTAGCGTGGCTCATTATGTCGGGTCCATTAGCCGAGAGGTTAGTGTGAATCAGTTTGATGGAGGACCCCGAACGCCTCGTCTCCCGCCCCGTTGAGCCTCAGGCTGAGCGAGTAAAAAAACAACAACACAGAACTGGACGTTTGAATGACAAAACTGGAGCTTTATTTAACACGCGTTTCCATTTTGAAAAGATTTCTTTCTCATTCCTGTTTGTCCCCCTATTCCATCTCCTTTGATTCCTCTCTTCCCTTTCCTCTCCTTTTACTTTGAAATCCTTCATTGTTTCCTTACATCCTAGACTTTTGAATACATTTTCCCTCCTTGTTCAATCTCTTCAACTTTTACCATTTTGCCTCCTTTGTGACCTCAATAAGACTGCTCAGTGCTAAAGAGAGACAGGAAATGTAGGGAGTGAAGATGGAATGGTGTGCACAGGGTTGGGAGTTGAACCTGCGACCACTGCAATGACATGTGTATCCTCTGTACAGTGGTGTCTGCTCTACCAACAGAGCTACAGCAGCACCTCTAAAATATGTATTTTTTACATTTCTTTTATCCTTCAACCCTTTAAACATTACTCGCCTATTTTTGTAGTTTATTTTTTTATTGGAACTTTAAGTTTGACAAACTTTCATCCTGAACTTTTGCACTCTGATCTTTTTCCTCTTTGTTTACTCGTCTCTTCTCTTTTCTTGCATCCTTTACCACGTCACATTACTTTCATGTTTCCTTTTCTTACTGAAATGTTTTTATTTTGTCTTCTTACCTTTTTTATTTCCCCATGTCTCCTTCCATCCTTTGACCTTTTTACATTTGTATTATCCTTTTTCCCACTAGTTTGCTACCTTTGCATTTTACACCCTTGTGTCTTTTTTTTCTTTATTTTCTTTTGACCTCTTCCTCACATTTCCACATACTACTCATCTTCCCTTATATTGTTTCCCTCTTTCTTTTTTTTAACTTCCTCTTCGTCGCTCTTCCCTTCCATTGTCCCCACAATTCTTCCTTCCTCACCTCTTTTGTTCAATCCTTTTCTGTTCCCTTTAGCTGACTCCACATCATTTTTCCATCTTCCAAACTCTCTAGATTCTCCCAGTCTCCCTCCTCTGCTTTCCATCCATCCTGATTCCTCGTCACTGCTCCCTCATGTCCTTGTATCGGCGCTGCTCGGTGTAGAACCGCAGCATGTAAATCAGATCCATCACACTTTTATTGGTTCCATCTTAAATCCTAAATGAGTCGGAGACAGAAAGACGGACGGAGAAGATGAATGGGGTTTGCAGTGCTGTAACTTCCCAAGGTCGATGTTGTCGTTTTCCTCACATCAGAGGGGCTGCCAGCTGTAACGAGGCCCGAGTCTGTTGGGGAGAAAGAGCCGAAAAATTAAACCAATAATCGTTTCCACTTCTTCACTTCTGCTGCCAGAAAATACATCACTGCTTTCAATTTGTCTGATTTGATTTACAGGCTCAGGATTATTATTCTGGACTCTGGGGTCATCGTGGCCTGAAGCTAAAACAGAAAGTGAAAATACTGAGTGTGTTTGTGAGGTTATGGAGGTCCACTTTTACAGATTCACAACGCCCACATGTGGATTTCACACTCAGCTTGGGTGTCTGGTATAGGAAAATAACTTATTCAAACATCACATTTGTTGACATTACAATCATTAAATCCATGATGGGAAAACTTCATGCAACTATCAACATTTTAGCCAATTCTACAACCACACATCGTGTTTCCTGCAGCGCTTTATAGTAAAGGCTGATACCTTAACAAGACGTGCCCTCTGCCTTCACTACTGTTGTAGAAAAACACCCCAAATGAATGGAAATCTTTTTTTTTTTTCCAGGACTTATGCACTGCGGCGAGTCCGTGATGCCTTCAGGGCAAACAGGGAAATACAGGATCCAAAAACTGTCGAGAGACTGGTGTTGGAGGGACGACAGACCCTGGGACTGATACAGAGACAGGTAACACACACACACACACACACACACACACTGCCGTATCTCTCCCAGAGGTTAACCAGGTTGACCCGAATGCAGATGAACACCTGTTTACTGACTGACCAGCTGTCGTACTCTCTCTCACACACACACACACACACACACACACACATTCTTCCATTACTGTTGGCTAATCACCTCCCTTTTGGTCACTTTGTTCCCATAATGCATCAGCTGCCTCTCAGCCAATCCCAATGGGGGATCGATCGTAGGTCTCTCTGTCTGCTAATCAACTAAACACACACACACACACACACACACACACACACACACACACACACACGTGAACATAAACACACACATTGTCACATCTTTTCAAGTGTTTATAGCGTTTACATTTTAACGAACAAATACTCGCTCTGAATGTAAACGCCGAGATTTAAGGGGAGTTTAGAGGAGTCGCAGTTAAAAGTTTAATAATTGAATCCACATTTGACTGACAGGAATTGCGTTTACACTTGTGCCGCAGCTCTCTAAAATATCAATACATGTAAGCTCATGAAACAGAAAACCATAAGTGGGTCCAAAACAAAACTGATTAAATGTGCAATGAACCTACTCGTCATGAAAAAGTCACTTCTGGCTACAAAATGCTAAACTCCAGGGTCCAGATGTTCAAAATGCTTCTGCTAAATCATGACAATTGGGCTGGATCAAATCTTTAAAAAAAAAGGGTTGATCAAGAGAAGAGGAAAAAGCATTCTCTAATTAGGCCAGCTCATCAGATACAGATTCTAGATTTGCGGTGTAATGTGGGATGTTTACTCCCCTGTTATGCCTTGAGCAACAAAGTGTGAGGCACAGAGGCTGAATGATGAGGCAAAGTCGCCGCACCCCTGATGCACCATCAGAGGCGTGAAGAGGGGGGGAAGCGCTAGCCAGGGCAGAACAGCAGTGTGTGTGTGTGTGTGTGTATGTGAAGCTCCTGCTGTGTGTTTACTCTCTCAGCATATAGCAATGCTGTAACACAATGTGAATTCACTCAATGGGACACTAATATTACGCCGTTATGGATGCACTGCGTAAGTAAAATGGCGGAATGGTGGCAGAACTATGGCACTGTTGCAGAACAGCAACCCTGCAAAGGGTCTATGAAGAAGCAGGACGAAAGTACGCCTGATTGGCTGAACTTTACCTCTTAGATTTGTTCCTAAACCTGACCCAACGGTGGCCTTTTCCAAAAGTTGTGGCATGTTTGTTTCTGCGTCACCTGTCGCCCATTTTCTCCAAACATCATATATGTCATATTAGACTCATACAATGGATTTATTCTGTTCTTTAGATATGAACACATGTTGAACGTTGACAACAAGCACTCCTCTCCTGCAGCCGTGATGTGCTTGAAGCGGCAGTGAATCATGTCTAAGACCCACCACCTCCTTTTGTAATGCAGCTAACAGCAGACGTCAGACACTTTTCTTACATCACGAGCTGTGTTCAGATCAGCTGGGCAGGTTTACATCGTCTCATGTTCGTTTTGAATGGAGCGGAAAACCTGTGTGTGTTTCCTCCCTGCATCTCGCCTACTCTGACGCAGGGATTAAATGCATCAGAGAGGGGAATGTGCACCTCGTTATGAACCTGCTGCAGCACTACAGGCTTCTGGAAAAAATCCATATCACACACGTTCAAACATAAACACATACCCCATACTGAAGTGGAGGCTTTCGGTTCCCTCCCCTGTGTGCAGATCCATACAGTGTGTTACATGAGAGACAGAGAGGGGATACAAACGTTGGTGTGCTGTGAATACGATGAATGAAATATCTCTGCATTACAAGGCTGGTAGGAAGAGATGATATATTCATTGCTTCTCTTTTATAACCAAACTTTCTTTTATTAAGATAACTCCAAATTATACCAGAAGAGGGTAAAAAAAAAAAAACAGATAAGAAGAATTTAAATATGCAAGAGACGGTTGCTATGAAACCAGACTGTGCTAAAGTTTTCTTACATTACAGACTAAATTAGAGGGTGTCGCCTGACAAAGGGTCACTTCCTGATGAGGGCGGGGCCTGACAAAGGGTCACTTCCTGATGAGGGCGGGGCCTGAAAAAGGGTCAATTGTGATGGTTGAACAATGTGTTGTGAAGCCCCTGTTGCTGGTGTACTTGTGTACCTAAAAAGTTTATCCCTAATTACGTCTGTGCGTCCCTGCATAACAAGTTGTGTGTGTGCGTTTAAGGGGATGTTTCTGTGTGTGTGTGTGTCTTTGTAAGTTAGTTAGGGAGATAATATGATGGATTGCAGCTGCAGCGCTGACTCTGTTTGTGCAGGAGAAACTAAACCAGCATGTTCCCCTTAATGAGAGAGAGTGTGAGACAGAGTTTAGGATAGAGGCTCGTGGTGGGAAAATAAGGGAAAATAAAGACTCAATAAAAGGAGAGAAGGAGAAGTGTAAATAAAATAGAATGAAAGAAGGAAAGAAAGAGGAGGAGGGAACTGAAAAGAGAGCTGATTGTAGAGTTTTTGTTTGATAGATATAACTGCTCTCTGTCAGTTTACAGAGTGTGTCCCACTTCAGCTGGATTTACACACACACACACACACACACACACACACACACGAGATGATAAAGTGAAGCCATAACATTAACAAGTCATAGAAAGAGGAGTGTGTGCGCCTCTGAAGAGCCATATCTCAGTGATTACTGCTGCTTAATGTCACCGCAATGTCACACAGCCTTCGGCCATTTTGGCTCGATGGAGATTAAAAGCCACATCGGGCCGTGAGTTATACCTGCCAGGTTAGGGGAGGGGTGGGATGGGGACAGGCCAGGCCCCAGATCCCGGCTCTTGGGGTTCGGACAGAATCTTATTCACTCCGAAATCTGAGTCGCAAAAGCTTTGTGATGAAACAGCTTGATAAATAGTAGAGATGTAACGATACCTTGCAGAACAATTAAAGACGGAGACAAATATGGACAATTTAAATCAATGTGACAAATGTATATTGCGACACTCTTTTTTTTTTTCTAACTACCAGAGGGCGCTGTCTGATTTTGACTTCCCTTGTTTGACCCCAGTAGCTGAAGAAGAGAGACGTACAGACATGGTGGATGGAAGTGAAGATTTTTTTGAAGAAGTTAACAAAAAGTTCAGAGTACATCTTGTCAAATATTACAATAGACTGATAAACGACGGAAATTACACAACGAACATTAAGCAGCCTGTATAACAGGGCCAGGAAAATTCAGTCTTTAAAAATCTTTCTGTGCGTTAAAGCCAGAAACACAGACTGCACCTTTTCATTTCATGTGATTTTCCCTATTTTTTTTTTCCTTATTTATTTAAAGGACAGTGCACATTAATCAACATTTGTGTTACAACAGTGTGAGCCAGCAGGCTAATTTTCAACTGTAGTCATTTGGCAAGATGTTAAGCTAGGCACAGGGTGCTCTACATGTTCGTATTTGATGTAGGTTTTGTTTAAAAGTCCGTCATGTATTTAGTTTCAAAAAAGTGAAAAAAGGACAGTTTCAAAAAGGTATTTATGAGTTAATATCAGTATCACTTTTTTTGGGGGGGGGGGGATGACATGCACCTATGGAGCCACAGGTAAGATTCAAACTCAGGCTGCCTGCTTGGAGGACTATAGACCTAACCGCTAAGCCATCTGCGCCCCCAGTGTCACTTTTTATAAAGACAAGTATACATTGTTTAATTACTAACTGTACAACTTCAGAATTGTAAAGTATCACTTTAATTTATGATAATTAAAAAGGATAGTTAGCGTTTTTTATTTTATTATCAGGATTTTAAAATAATCACATCTCTTTATAATTTGAGTTCAATCTTATGTCTTTAGAGAAGTTAGAAAATCTTTAAAAAACAAACCATGCTCAAATCATATGAACCTCATTTCATAATTCATGTCAAATAAAGAGTTGAGTGTATCATTACATCCCTAAAATGTTGAATTATCCTGTCTGGTTAGGAGGCCAGGTGTGCTTTTTTCCCCCCACTGGTTGGTGAGATAGACTTTTATTTAACATGGACATCACACAACATGATCAGACAATAAAACAAGTTGTGAGCTAAAGTTAGAATTTATAGTTCTGTCTGGAAAGATTAAGTGTGCTAAAAAAAAATAAGGAAATTCTTCTTGTGCTGACAAAAAGTCAAAACATAAACAAAGTCATTATATAGCAATCAACATCATATCTGCTCGATTCTGGCCATAACCCAGTATCATCTCTATAGACGGATATTTGCTCTGCTATTGAACTCATTCCCTCAATCATTTGTACCATTAACCACAAGAACAGTGACAGTTTTACTCTGTCCTCTCAGGGTATTGCAGCTTGTTGCTTTGCAGTGAAACTCATTTTTTATCTGTGTAGAGAGGAGTTTTAATGATTTGTTGTTTTTTGTTCTCGGTGAAAAATGTCTCCTGCCGTCAGATGAACACATAATCACTGATTATCCCTGCGGCTGAGCTTTACCGCAGTAAAATCACTCTCTGTCTGCTTTAAGGGATATTCATATATCTTCTATTCCATTTGGTACTGCTTTAATACTCAGGGGTTTAAAGGAAGAATGTGCGATATTTTCCACCTAAATATATCAGAAATCAAGTATATCCTCTGTAAATGTCACTCTCCCACCAGCTGTACTGTTGTCGGGCCGTGTTTACATCGTGGTTATATGAGGTGTTCCGCAGGAGGAGAGCGGAGGCTTCAGAATAGTGGAGGTGTCGCCAATTTGTTTTGGTTTAGTGCTGGTGCTCAAGGGTGAAACCTACTGGATCAAAAAGTCACACATTCTTCCTTTAAATGAAGAAAAGTTACTAAACGTTTTGGGTTTCTCCAGTAGATAACTTCATCCTTGATGAAATGTTGATTTTTTTTTTGTCACTGACAGACTCAGATAGCTATTCTTAAGCCTGGCTCACTCTACAGGATAATCAGACCAATTTGAGGTCAGATTCCCCCCTTCCTTACTATTGCGGGGCTGTGCCTGACCTTAGGCTGCTCAGAACGATTATCTGCCCAGATCACTTAGTGTGAGTGGTATTTATATCCAATCTTAACCTTACAGATCTGCTCAAAGAGTATTGGGGCTGCCCTAATTTATATGAAACATGTTTTATATTTAGGATTTGAAAATCTTATACAACAAATGAACATCATGTTTACAGTCACAAGAAATCAACCCTGAAATCTTTCCCACTCTCTTTCTGATGCTGGTGCAGCTCGCTTTGGGGAAACAAGAGATTTTTTGGAAATCCTGAACCTGTCAGGAACTGAAAGTAGGGCAACACCCTGCATGAAATCCTGCGTCACCTCACCTCCTCCTGCTCCTCTTCACTTTGCTCCTACCCCCCTTTCCCTCACCCTTTAGTCTTCCCCTCTTCGCTCTTTTATTTTCTCTCCCTCTTGCTCTTCCTCCATCTTTCGATCTGTGACAATCCTCAGCCTTTCTCCCTCCATCCTCTAGAAATCCCACGCTTTTTATTGCTGCCATTACACCTGAACGCCCCACGGGTGCTGCTAGCTTTACCAGGCTTTTGTAACGCACACACACAGCAACACACACAATACTGTATGTGACTTCCCACTGCTGAAAAACTCCATTAAGAAGAGAAGGGAGCTGCTCTGGTGGATAAAAGCAGTCAGGTTTTACTCCCTGTCCTCCCACTCTCTCTCTCTCTCTCTCTCTCTCTCTGCCTCATAAAACATTTTACTGAGGCAGTCGGCGTAGCAGGAGAGGAAGCACAGGTCTATCTCAAAATTTGACTCCTCTATAATGCCCTGAAGACATCTTCATTTTAGCTGCAACAACACAGTGTCATCAGCATATTGGCTAACCTCGGATTTATCATAGCTGGTATTAATATTGGCAAAGATGTGAAAACAATGTTGCATTGTAAAAAACTATTCTACAGCCTCCATTCTTCATATATTTAATTCATTATTTATGCAGTGTAATACAGCAGTCCTGCAGAACAACCACCTTCATGGAGCTGCAAGAACATGGTCGATTAATCTGTCAAAGAAAACCATTTTGGAAATGTTTCCAAGATATGCAGGCTCTGGATTATTAGAATATGAGAGTAAATGAAAAGAGATGAGGAATCAAACAGGAGTTTAACATCTGTTAGAAAACTTTAAACGATTAATAGGTAGCCAGGTGTACCGTGTTGCTACCAATGAACATGTAGTTCTCCAACAATTTAACTCTCACATTTTAGTTAGAAACTCCACAGTGTTTCATCACTTACAAACGGGGATCATGTTACAGAAGACTTCATTTCATATTTAGCTAAAATATGTCTTTATTTCTGTTCTCACAATGAGTGAGTCTGAACATTGATCTTGAGCTGCAGGAGTAAAAAGTCTGATACACCTCCACTCTATAGCCTTAGATCTTTTCCTGCACTCATCTTGCTATTCCTCCTATCATCATCAGCACCACCAGCTCTATGAGTATTGAAGTTTGACTATTGATTTGTGACTTTTTGTAGCCCACAAAAACTCAAACCGTCATCTCAAAAGCTGCCAGAACACAGAGCTGCCCATTGCAGATTTAAAAATAGGACATTACCACATCGGAGGTCAAATATTAAGGGCAAAAAGGCACTAAGAATGGTGTAAAACTAGAGGAAATGTTTTCATTTTGTGAAAAACTTCAAACTTTCCTCTTTTATTGTGTCTCCTCTTAATGTTGTTGTGAGAGCAGAACAAATGTGTTTCCCTTCAGATCGTTGCCTGTTGAATAAGTTAATGTCTCCTGTCTGTCGATAGAAAATCAGACTGTGGTTTGCTGAAGAACTATTGAGGTTTATATTTAGAACCAAACCAGTTCCAGTAAACATTATAATCATATTATGCATCAACCAGTACACAGTATATTCTTCTTCTGTTCTGTAATTCTGGTACTATGTTTGTCAGTTTTTCCATCTATTCTTGGAAGTAAGTGTCTGATGCAACTTTGATACTTTATCCTACAGACACACTCACACACACACACACACACACACGCACACAGACAGACTCTGCATGATGAAATTCATTGACTGAAGAAGGCAATGTGATGTAAGGACAACAGTTAAAAATGAGAGGGAGAAAGATGGTGGCAATAAGAGAGAGGAGGAGGAAGCTGAGGAGGCGGGAAGATGGAGGGATGAAGAAGAATTTAGGAAAAGAGATTCAAGATAAGAAAGGATGGGCTTCATTTCAGAGAGCTGGAGTCCGTTCCTCCACCTTACAAAAAGCCATGATGATTTGTTGAAATAAATCCGCTTCTTTTTAAGTTATGTAATGGCATGTAGGTGAATAATATGTTAGTACATTCGTTCAAAAAAAACTTTTGCAGCATTATATTGAACTCAAAATATGGTCGTCTTCCAAAACCTAACCCATGTTGTTAAACATAACAAAACTTTATTTGGTAGTGTTTGGATGTGCACTTTTCTGGTGTCTTTAGCCCTTTTCAGAGTGTGTTTCCACTACAGTGCCGTAACTGAACTGAGCATCTTTGTATATTCTTAATAAGTATTCGACAGTGTAATATAAATGTACATGTCTGTGAATTCACATTGCCTTACAGTGTTGTGGAAGCACGAGAAAGCACCGCTTTGTTGGAGCTCCACATACACATAAGAGTCAGACGTGCACGCACATAGCACTGCGCTCCCACGCTGGCTCCACCAATCCCGTCTTGCCCCTGTAACGCCTCTGTTACCACCTCTGAAGATGGCACAGAGGGGGGATCACTTAGTCACCCCCCCCCCCTTACGCCTCTGCGACATTCGACTTCACATGGACGTACTGTAAATATCGCCCCTTGAAACGGCGGTCTGAACAGAGCTTGAGGCTCAAAATGGGTCCATAATTTTGATAAATGAACATCATACTTTATTGAAGAAGACTTTAAACTAGAGATCAAGACCATAAACTCATTAGGAAGATGTTTACTGAGGGAATAAATCAACTGAGATAGACCATTTTATCACAGACTTCTATAAAGTCAGACTTCTTTTGACAGTAAGTGGAGTAGCACCATAATCACTATATGTGGGTCTGTGTCTTCCATCAGTGTGTCTGTCTCTTTACAGCCTCTCACTGAAGGACTCTTGATGACTCTGTCTGTGATTTTGTCTCTCGTGTTTTTCTACGCTCTCCTAAATCTCTCTCCCTCCGTTACCTCCTTCCTCTCTTCCTCTCTTCTTTAGCGAATCGATTCAATCCCTCAAAATCATTGCCCCTTTTCTTTTCTCAGCCCGGCTGTATCGATGTTTGTTGCTTTAAAGAGTTTTCTGTCGTTCTCTGCAGCGCTGATAGGGAGACGATTAATGACAGAGTGTTTACGGTGTGAACATGCAGCTGAACACTCAAAAACAAAGAGAGGGGAATTCCAGTTGGTTCATGGGGTTTTCACCTGAATTTGAGATTTCAATACAATAATAGTACGAATGAAATGGTACTCAAATGTTGCCAAGGATTTGTGCAATTTAGACGGTATCACTGTCTGCTCTCTATCCGTCTTTCTCTGAGAGATAAATGTTACTTTTGCGTCTTTGTGAGACGCCAAAAAATTCCTTTACGCTTCTTTGATACTACATAGAAACTGTTCATAGGAGCTTTGAGTTGATCCCGGAATTTCCAGGGTGAGCTGCATATGTAAACCAAAACAGTCACATTTTCACCCTAACTTCACCCAGAATGTTTCCTCTCAAACCCCTATTGAAATTTCCACTTGAAGTCAGGGTGAGTCGTAGTGTGACCGCAGCAGGGAACATTCCCCATGAGTGAGCAGCAGGGGGGGGATAATATCAGACTATATGACCAGTAAGAGACTTGTGCAGTCATAGTGTACATAACAAAGCAGCCTTATTTCTGCCAACTTCACTCCAGCCGGCTAATTATCTTCCAGGACGCCAGGCTACAGAATTCATAGATCGACTCCTCTTTGTCGTCAAGAAATCTGAGCTCGTCTTTTCTCTTCAGTGTATGTTCTTTTCAAGCAGCGACCTCTGTAGTCGGAAAATTGAGCCTCCATCACAGCTGCCAAATAATGCATCACATTAGTGGAATCATAAAGACCCCCCTGATATTACTCATTGGATCAGTGAGGTCAATTCATGCGCTCCTTTTAGACAAAATAACCAGTGCTGTTAGAGGTAGCCCACAGCTGTTTCATAAAACTTGGGACCCTTGGATGGCCTCCATGGGATCGGGTCATAACATTATGTTCTATCTTTTCTTTCACTTCATCTTTAATGCTTGTGTCTTTAATCTTGAGGGTTAGGGATGAGGTTGGAGGACTGGTTACTGTGTGGGAGGGGGAAGATGTATGGGTTTGTGTTTTACTCTGGAATTAGAAAAGACAGTATCTGCTGTCATGGCACTGGTTTGTTATGTTTTGCCTGTCTTTGTTGTGTTCTGTAGACCATGTTTTTCATAATATTAATGAACCAAGAAACTGCAGTTCCCTGAGTGTCCACTTGAGGTGGGCTGCAAAAGCCAATGAATAATAATAATAATTTATACTCTATTGATCCCGCGAGGGGAAATTCGTTTTTTAACCCTCTGTCTAGTTAACATGCTACACAAACGTAGTCCGAAATACATCCCAAATAAATCCCTGTGAGGTCCCAAAGTTAAATGCATATTTGAACAGCAGAAATATAAATGTTCACTGTCTGGTTCAAGACACAGTTTTGACCTCTATAGCTTGTTTATATGTAGGGTAAAACTGTACGTGGGTGATTTTTTGATATCTCACCCAATTAGCTTATATTTAGGCTCTGAGTTATGCATCATTTTGAATCATTAAAGGCGTGGTTGAGGTGACTGATAGGTGGGCACGTTGTAGCTGTTTGTCAGGAATTAGTTTAAGACAGCATTTCCACTATGGCGACTGTCATGATTTGGCTTCATAACGCCTCTTCAGAAACCTATGGGTGATGTTTCTTGACACTGCGTCCATGTTTAATACAGTCTGTGCTTCTTTACCACTCCTTGTTCAGGGTTTGACATGGATGCAGTCGACGAGTGGAACGCTCAGAAAACGTCTCGCACTATGCACTAGCAGCAATGCTAAACGAGCTGCTGCACTACAAATAAACTGAAAAATTCTACTTTACTAAAGTTTTATATTTTACCCAAAACGAAACACAGAGCCGAGTAAGAAGACTGTGGCTGAAAGCCATCCGGCGGGAGGACGAGCTCGGTTGCCTGTGGGATCCAAATCCAAGCGTGTGTGTATCTTTAGTCAGCACTTCAGTACAGTTAACTTTAACACTTTTTCTACCTTATCCAAACAGTGTGAGATCGTTTCAGGGGTACCATAAATGTTGGATTAATAGTTAAACGGCAGGTGAACTACATACCACATTTTGCAAACTAAGTAGCTTTTCCTCGCAACTCATTTTACAAAAGTTGAGAAATATACAATTCAGTAAAAATAATAACAGGCAGGTGGATGGAGTTCATTAAAACATTCTGCTGTTTGTAGTGTTAATGGTAAACTCTTACGCGACGCCAAATATATCAAGTTACATATGACGTCCAGTGGCAAATTTAACTGGCTACCTATTGTGACCACTGGCCCATTAACATGACTTTTAATTTGAAAAATAACAGCCAAGAATTGACTCTGGAAATGAAGAAAAACCAACCTATCTTTGTGTCTTTCCTCCATTTTCTCCTGCTTGAGATACTCTTTGGTCTAATCCTCTTAGATATCCTCCTCAATACTCCTGGCAGTTTCCCGCCGTAGGAGCTCTCTTAAGGGCCAAGATGCTTTGTGAATAACTTTCCTCTTTACAAGGATCTAGTCTTGAATCTTAAGGGGACATCTTTAGAAAATGTCAGGATTCTAGGAATTTTCTTAGTATTTTGTCACTAGGAACAACTCTTTGAACCAAGTAAGCTTTATGAATTTTGCCCCTGATCGCTTCTATACTCAACTTCAATTCTTAGCTGCATCGCGTTCCAGCCAACTCCAGCTACGTCCCCCGCTGTGGCTGAAACTTTCCTCCCTTCTGTTTCCAGACTCTCTGCCACTCTCGACTCTATCGGTGATTTTCCTTTTCTTTAAATGTTGATACAAGGTGGCTTTTGGCCAGGTCGGCTGCGGCTGCCTTTGAACTGTGACACGCATGCACTCGAAATATCAAGTGAAACACGAGTAATGTTCTTTGAGGTCTCAAACACATACTGCTGAAGAATATTGTCAAATCACACGATTAAGCTACACGGGATGAGGCAGGGCAGGACAAGCGGCTGAGTGTAAGAAAGGAGAGTTGCAGGTGTGAGTGCGTGTGTTTGGATGAGGTGAAGATTGTAAATTATAAAGCACAATTCATATACATACAAACCTTATATTTAAATGGAACCTAAACTAGTATAAAAAGGTTTCCCTCCAGTAACACCACCGCCCAGGTTCTCGTCATTCTCTAGGAAACACTCAACATCTTTGGAAGATTTCAGGGGCAGGTTGTTCTGAAACTTTCATGAAATTTTCATGAAATGTGTAAAAACTGCAAATGAAAGGAATTGAAGGAAAAGAAGGAGTGGACGTGGAGAAAAGGAAACAGTGGAAGTGTTCCTGCAGTGAACATGTAAAAACCAGCCTTGCTTCCAATTTGTTTCCTCTTCCTCTTTTCATCTTCTTCATCCTCCTCTTTCTGTCTCTTGGTGCGACGGACTGAAACGGGAGATCACAGCAGAGTCTGGCTGCTAGGGAGGGAACTCCACACACAAACACACACGCGCGCACACACACACACACACACACACACACACGCACACAGAGGGACGTTTGTGGTATGTGAGCACAGTTTGCTTTCATCTCTTCTCGCTCTCTAATGAGTGTGTGCTCAGAGTGAAAACACAGATGCACTGATGCATGTGAGGCACTGAACCTCTGTTTTATGTGAGTGTGTTTGTAGTCCTACATGGGTGGGCGTGGCCTTAACTTCACAGATTAATCACTTTTAATTACACTCTAAACCGCGCCCTGATTGGTTGATGCTCTCTCTTTGTGCACTGGGAGCTAATTGGCTGGAAGCATGCAGAGTGGGTGTGGCTTTAGGAGTCATTGTAGCCAATTAACGAGACGAGAGACAAGCAAACGATCCCGTTAAGTCTGGTGGGTGGGACTTTATCAGAGGAGATTTCCAAGGTCAAACACAAACAGTAACAGTAACAGAAAGAGATGAGTGTAAACGAAGACGTCCCATTGGTCTTTTTTTTTTAAGATGTCTGGCGCTCACACACACACACACACACACACACACACACACACACAAAGGAGAGCGGAGGGAGGCTCTTCTTGCAGGTTTTAGTGTGTGTGAAGGTCTTCCAGCAGTAAAACTGTAGCATCAGTTACAGATTGAATCGTTCCCTTGTGTCTCAGTCTTCTTGTTTTTTAAGACACATGACTTCTCTGAGAAACTTTAATGACAGAGTCAAGAACAAGTTAAATTTGATTCAAGGCATTCAAACATACTGGAAACTAAATCGAAGGAATTCGATCTTTTTTTCATTATTGTCTTTTGTCTTTGGTCTCCCATGGGTGGCCTGCATGAGCACACTCCTGACTGGCTGGTGTGTTTCAGTCACAGGACTTTCTTTGAGACTAATCCCAAACGTGGCCTCCATGCCATCAAACTTCTGGGATCAGGTATTTTGCTGAAGAGTGCAGTTTATTCTGCAGAGACACGGAGGTGTGAAGTGAAAGTGAATGTCTTCTCATCATGGCCTCCGTCTGCAGCACTCTGACTTCAGATCTGTCTCCAACCACGCTGTGTGAGTTTGCGTTTTTTGTAGTCTCGATGTGCAAACATGGCTCACATTTTCAGTCTCTCCTCGAGGCTTTCATGGTGTTAAGAGTTCCTCCAGATTAGACAGGGTTACAGTTTTTAAAGCCGGATGATTCCTTTGGTTTTCATAAATTCTGGTGAAAAAAATCAATTAAGTGCATGAACTTCCTCCACACTCACTCCCGACTTTATCCTATCTCGGAAACTGCACCCACTCTGCACTGTTTCAAAGACAGTTTGAAACACTCATCTGAACTGAGACAATTTTGGTTTTGAACAGTTTCATGACTAATTCCTGTCCAAAGTTACACACCTTAAAAACTCAAATCAAAAGTAGACAGAAGTCATGATAGTCAAGTGCTCATGATGGATAGGCCGGATCTTTGTAACATAACAATGAGTAAGGTCTTTTTACCTGCTCTTTTGTAATGTTAACAGACAAAGAGTAAGGTATTTTACCTGCTTCTTGTAAAGTGTCTCGAGATAACACTTGTTATGAGTTGACGCTATACAAATAGAAATTGATTGATTGAATTGATGATATCTCCAAATAACAAGAAATTGACAAGCCGCCATTACTGAAGGCGTACAGCAGAGTTTTCCAGAGAGTGGGGGTCTGCAGCATTTAAAAAAAAAAAAAAAAAAAAAAAAAAGTCGTAATTGTGGGAAGTAGTGTTGTTCCAATACATAAACATAGCAAATGATTTACATTTTTAAAGCACAATGTGGCTGTGTGGAAGTAGCCTGTGAAAGTCTGCATGATTGCAAGATTGCCTGTAGCAGGAAAAGACGACATTCTGGAGGACAAAGATATTTAAAAAGAGAGGGCAGGTCAACTGGACTGAAAATGTAAGTGCAGAATAATGTGGAGAAAGACATTGTTGTAAACAGGCCTGTAGCGCTCTTAAACATGCATGAATAATTAACATGAAGATGAAGCTAGAGGAGACTCTGGCAGTTTGGCAAAACACACACAGGAAGTTTAAACAAGGCGTTTTTATACCACACAAAGACACAAAGCTCTGCAGCGTTCATCACAGACATGCAGAAACAACAGATAGCTTGAGGATGTGGAGAGAGAGAGAAATAAAATGAGAGGATTTGACACATGCACTCAGCAGGTGAGCAGAGGACAAATTAAGGGAGGCAGTGAGGGACAAACGAGGGAGATGAGGGGAAGAATCGGAGCGTAGAGATGTAATTGGCTGGATTAGCATAAAACAAAGCAGCAGGATGTTTGAGATGCAGAGAACCCGTCCTTCAAAACACCACCGCTCCCCCGTCGAAGTGTCCTTGAGCAAGGCGCTGTGAACGTGTGACCTGCGGCGATCCGTGATGTCGTACAGCAGATTAAAGTGTGCAAACACAAACATGAATCGACCAACAGCGGAACGCAGACAAAAAAAACATCCACCTGATGGTTAGTTCAGTTTTTCATAGAAACTAACAGCAGAGCTGTTTTGTTAAGCTCAGTCAAATTCAATCCTACAAGTCTGAGTCAAATGGTCACTTTGTTAATACTGGATGAGCCTCAGGTCAGGGGAGACAGGTCCAAGATCATCTTTCTGCTTATTATAGACGTGCGAGTCAAGTATCTACAGCAAGGTCAAGATAGTCTCAGGTCTTTAAAAACATGACTACAGGTTTTGAAGTCAAGACAACAGAAGTCGAAGTCCAATTTCAGGCTGACAGGTCTGTCGTTCCACTAGAGACAGGACCAAGATACCTGGCAGAAAAACAGAACAAGTCCAAGTCAAACCTTAAGTCATCGGAGACTGTCTCGATTCAAATCAGCCGAGTCACAATTACAGTCTCTGAGCAAGTCTTGCACACTAAGAATGCTGGATTACGGCTGGGAATAGATCCATATATTTCTCATCATTTCCTCACTCTTGTCTGCTTCATCTCAAGGTCTAACTCACAAAGCAAATAGCTCTTATGACATTCAGACACCAAAACAAACCAGTTTGCTTGGGATGAAGAGCAGCGCAGAGTTGGACTGCTTTCCGTTGGACAGGAAGGCGCCAAACACCAGCGGTTAGCTTCTGCTAGCGTGCTGAATTACAGGCTTACAACAACATATGTATTAATCTCAGGAGATTAATACATATGTTGTTGCACTTCTGGTGGCGTTAGCCCAGAAGAAGGGGCCCAATTTGATCGTTGCGTACAAGCTGCAACAAACATTGCTACTGACTCTTATCTTTTACCTTTTTAACAAGACGGTATGTGGGGATGAAGTGACAACGCAAGGAACTTTTCCACTCTAGCATCCAACAAATAAAACACAGAAGATCATAGACAGATAACTAGAGAGATGAAAACAAAATGAAAGGGATGACGTTTTTAGTTCTTGGAAACTTTTCACCTCCTTGCAAGCCAGTAGGTTTATCATCTTAGGCCCACCTTTTTCTCTCCCTACCTTTCTCTGATCCATCCAACCTCCTCTTCTGCCTCATCACTAGCGTGTGCAAACAGGTGTGTGTGTGTGTGTGTGTGCTTAGACAGTGTGGGTTGATGTGCGTGTGAAATGACGCTGCTGAAGTTTACATCATCATTTCACACGCAGACAAACTCCAGAGTCTTTCTCACTTCTCATCATCTCACTTTTATTTTTGGCCACAGAAACGATTACCTGGCTGAGTGTGAGGATTTAGCTTCCCTCAAAGTGTGTGTGTGTGCGGCTCTAATAGTGAGTGTTTAAACACCTCTGTGTAAATAGAAGGTTATGTGGTTTTATTTCTTTGTCTCATCTGACATTTAGAAGTGACGGAGAGTAAGCTCACTGAACCAAGTTTATCAGTCTGGTCACGATCTTTCAGGAAACTTCTGACATCATACTCTGATCATTTTCAACCACAACGCTCTCTATTTCCTACAATTACTATTTCTGAGTCTAGAAATAGAAGTAAAAATACATAGAAATATAGTTTTGATGATCATGGCAAGGTTGTCATGGTACCAGAATCTTAACTCTGATATGAGATGCCATATATTAGATAACAAACAGTATCATTACTGGCAACAAAATAGAAGTCCTAGGCACTCAATCTGGGGCAATTTCTTTATGAAGATCACCAAAAAATTGCAGGCTAACTACTGTAAACTGTCTAAATTGCACATATGCATTGGCAACGTTTGCAATTTGCAGACAGCCTGCAGAGCTTTGCTTTAAATACTTCATGGACTCATTCCTCTCCCACACACCTGTCTTACAAAAAAGATAAGCCAAGTATTTTTTCTTCTTTGTAGACGCTGGGGCTGAACGACATTGGAAAGAAACTGACATTGCATATATCTGCGTCTGTCCTATATAAACATATTCTTCTTCCTGTATTCTTTCCTCCTGCGGCCTGGCGCTGCAGGACTAAACAGCGGAGTCAGACAGTAAAATGTGTTGGTGCAGCCCGCTGCTCGCCTCTCATCTCCTGACAAATGGAAAGGCTGGAAAATGGTGGAGCGCTCCTCATGCTCTGTTTATTATCTACCTGAGCACCTCTCATCCTCCTGCTTCCCCATCTCCCCTACGCTCAAAGACCTCCATGTATTTCACTTTTGACAGCATCCTGCTGCCCCAATCCCTCCACTTTTTCATTTTTTCCTCCCCTCCTAGTCTCTTCTCAAATGTAAGAAAACCCTCATTTTCTCCATCTGAGCTGCTCTGCCGTCCTCCTCCTGGTCCCCCTCTGTCGCTTCATCTCTGTCCTCCCACTTTCCACGGCTCCTTGACTTCAATTTTTACTGTCTCCTTCTGTTCAGAGGAGCATTTATTTTTTTAACCACTTGACACTGTGATGATTCTCACTTAAATTAGCCTCCGCCTTCTCTGTTTGACCATCAACCTGGTTGTCAAAATGTTCATTACTTTTTGATCCATGTTTTAAAACGATAACATTTCCGTTATTTTAATGAAAGAAGTATCAAAAAAGTATTAAAGCTTTAAAAAAACGTGAGAGAGTGATAGAGAGAGAGCACTGACTAAATTGCTAAAGATTAAGTTTAGTGTCTGAATTATCTGAGGTGACTAGCAGCTCCGACCTGTCACTCAAAGAGGCCACACCCCTGATTCTGTATCACTTTAAGCCTTAATGTAATGTAATAATGTACAGTTGTCATAAAGAGAGGAATGAGCTGTAGAGACCAAAACTGGTTTTGTACCAGGCAGTGAACATGTTTGTTTCTGCTGTAAAATTGAACATTTTAACATGGGTCTCTATGGGGATTGACTCACTTCAGGTGACAGCCTCTAGTGGACACTTACGGAACTTTTGGCAGCTTTGCACTGGATTCTCTTCTCAACCCTGGAAGTTGTGACTTGGTAAATGCACAGTGTAAACTGGGTCTAACTGGCCTTTTGAATAAAGGTTTAACTTTTAGATTTTCAGAACATGCCTCACATTTTGGTCTTTCTGTTGGCATAACAGCTGTAATATTTCCGGCCGCACACACACACACATCTTCAGTCTGTATGATGAGTTAGGCTGGGTGCAGCAGTGTTGTGTTAATCTCACACCTCCTGCCTGGTGGGAGTGAGACTGAAGGTCAGTCCGTCACGACTCAGCAGGGAGAGAGTGTGTGTGTGTGTTCATGGTTTCTATACTGCTCCTGCCTCTTCTGCGAGGACGGATGTGATGAAATATAAAAAGATTTCCATTAAAACACAGATCACTGTGATTGTCTTCATGTAGAAGAAAACGCCCATGAGGCTTCGTCTGTGTTCAGAGTGTGATGTGGTTTCTGAATCCTGACCAAAAACTGATTGTTACATCTCAGTTGAATACATCTATAAAGTCAAGGGAAGCACCAGGAAGATTTTTCACAAGAACTTATCAAATAAAACTCTGTGTGATACAATGAGGCAGATCATTCTGGTTTTTGTTTAGACTAGTGCTGTACGCGTTGACACATTAATCTTTGCATCACGTTATTTCTCCTTAAGAATGTTTTTTTGTAGTTTCTATATTTCCCGATCACGATCTGTTCAGTAGCTAGGTCAGTGTTGGCCACTGGAGCAGTCAGCTAACACCACAAATAGACTCTCGTTCTGCTAACTAGCTCATTCACCTGCTGATGAGTTAGCCACGGACTGTTTACTGATTATCTTTGACAACTTAGCATGTGCTAACCCTCCGCCCTCTCATTCATGCATGGTCACGCTGTTTTGGTTCAGAAAGCCAACATGGCGACGACCAAAAAGCTGAATTTTAAACTTCAAACACAGTCAACGATGTAATGGATGATGTCTTTGTTCATAATAGCCGTTTTCACATACGCACTCCGGATAATATCTAGATAATTACAGGAGGACCGCTCTGGAGATTCTCCCGACCTAGTCGTTCACATATGCTCCTCACAGCTGGAGACTTTCCTTGTCAGAGGGGAGGGGGGGCGGGGGATTTCCTGAAGTAAGACGTGACGTAAATAAACAACGCAGAAGTAGCGGCCGAAGCTACAGAGTCCACTACACGACGTTATAATGAGAATATTTGCCTTTATATCAATGCTATGTGTAATCCAATGGAATGACAACATGAACAAAAGAGAGGAGAACAACATACTGACGAACAGAAAACATAATGCAGACGTTTAATTACGTGCACGGAGATCGTAGTGGTCACGTGCAGACACTTTATTCGGACTTTCTGCGGAAAAAATACTAGGGGTCTGGCTGGAGAAACTCTGGGTAAAGTCCACGCGAAAAATGCGGCTGTTTGCGTTCACACATAGACCAAAGAACCTCCGGGTAGCCAAATCTCCGCAGTTTTTCAGGAGATTTCCGTATGTGTGAAAAGGGTTAATTATTTTTTTTAAAAGCTAGCCTTTTCGAGAGAAGCTTGAATAAATACAGTTGTTTGTTTTTCAGTCGATATTTAATCGATATGCCAGTTCTATTTAAAACGTAATGTTGTGTCTTCTTTCCATCAAATAATGAAATACAGATCACGGTTTTAAATAAGGACTGGGATCATTAAGGAGTCTTAATCTTAATTATGGTATCAATAAAAAAGAACGATCCCTATCCCTCGTTTGAACTAAATAACCCAGGTGAAGTTTTATGTCTCTAATGGTTCATCGTTTATATTTGGAGCTGCTTGTTTATTATTCATGACAAACTGAGACCAACCAACAGGAGGGAGACAGACAGGAGAGAGACAGACAGGAGGGAGACACACAGGAGAGAGACACACAGGAGGGAGACAGACAGGAGGGAGACACACAGGAGGGAGACAGACAGGAGAGAGACAGACAGGAGAAAGAAAGGAGAGAGACAGACAGACAGGACAAAGAAAGAAAGACAGGAGAGAGACAGACAGGAGAAAGAAAGGAGAGAGACAGACAGACAGGAGAAAGAAAGGAGACAGACAGACAGGAGGGAGACAGACAGGAGAAAGAAAGGAGAGAGACAGACAGGAGAAAGAAAGGAGAGAGACAGACAGGAGAAAGAAAGGAGAGAGACAGACAGACAGGAGGGAGACAGACAGGAGAAACAGACGGACAGGAGAGAGGCAGAAAGGAGATTGAAAGACAGGAGAAATAGAGAGGGGAAAGGAAGACGGGAGAGACAGATGGATAGGAGAGAGAAAGACGGAAGAGAGAGACAGACAGAGATGCGGGAGAAATAGGCTGAGAACAGATAAGCACTGAAAGAAACAAATGTAAGAAAAGAAAAAAACAAAGTGATGGAGAGGAAGATGGAGAGTGACCAGAACATGCAGAGAGGAGAGAAAGAGAGAGTGAGTGCGGACAATCGAGGTAGACTTTATCAGAGAGAGAGAGAGAGAGAGAGAGAGAGGATGAGAGAGAGAGAGAGAGAGAGAGAACGAGGGAGGGAGGGAGAGAGAGAGGGAGAGAGAGAGAGAACGAGAGAGAGAGAACGAGCGAGAGAGGCCATCCCTTTGTTAGGAGACACAGCCGCAACAATTTACATGAGAGCCAAGCCTCCTGCGAGCTGATTGGTTCAGAGAGCCGCCCACCTTACCGCCACCCCCCTCCCTCCTACGCCACACAGCAGCCAATCAGGACGCAATACACACAGGGGGGCCCCAGCCGGGCGAGCGAGGCTGTGCTGTGATAGTGTGAGGAGAGAGAGAGAGAGAGGGAGAGTTTGTGGTGTATTGAAGAGAGAGTGAGGGTTGACGGCAGAATAATTGATGAGGTGAGGAGACAAAGTGCTTGAGGGGCACCGTGTGTGTTTCGGTGTATATATGGAGAGAGAGCGTCCCCTGGTGGTGCTGCAGTTATATAAGCAAACATAGAAACTAACAGGCCGAGGCACAAAAATACAGTTACATATATTTATGTAAAGGTGAATGTCTTTGCACCATAATACACAAATACTGCAGAACAAAAACATTTCTTTGTAAACTTGTGTTCATGAACATCACCTTAAACTAAATGTAGTTTATTTTATTCCACTTTATACTTATTTTTACGGAAGCCCTAAGAGGACATGCTTCAATACGATTTGTTTTACTCAAAATGTTCCTTTGCTAACAAGTACATTTCAGTTGTTTTCTTGATATCCGGACTTATTTCTTAGGATAACAACGCTGGTTTTCCCGAAATAACAAACCAATTCTTCAACTTCTCAACAAAACAACATTTTCTCGTCAGGGAAAACCATTGTTGTAGTTCCAAAAAAGTCAGATGAATAAGTCCAGATCATTAAGAAAAAAAAAAAAAAGCAGTGTTATCTGGAGAAAATGGAATAGATGAAGTGAAGTGAAGATATTGAAAAAAAAAAATAATGATTAATAATTACAGGAAAACAAGTTATTCAGAGGAAATCTGATAAAGAATTTGAAATCTTTAGAAAATGGCTGAAATGTACTCCCATACACAGGAAAACCAACGTTAAATAAAACATATGGATGCATGTCCTCTCAGAGTCTCTGTTGATTTGTATTTATTGATTTCTTACACTTTTTTCTGCCCAACTCTGTTACATTTTTGTCAGTGAAAGTGAAACCCTCCTGCTTCATGTTTCTCTCAGAGTATGTGGATTTAAATCAATAAATAGGATATTCTTTAATCCATTCTTTGTGTAACTGACAGATGCTGTTGATCCTTTATTTCCTCCGTGTTAGTCAGCCAGGAAGTTTGAAAATGTCGCTCTGAAGAGAACACAAGCTTTGGTGTGGTTCAGGTTTCCACATCTCTTTATTGGTGTGTTTTTTCAGCTTTGGTGTTGTAAGATTGAAGAAACTTTTTGGTACGACTTATTTTAGAACAATGTAATCTCTGTAATTTTAATGAATGATAGGATCAAAAAATACTAAAACTAAAAAAAATCATCTTTTTCTTATGACTCTTGCACACTGTCAACATTGCACAAGGACATTTGCAATGTGTCTGTGATGTAAGCTTTGTCTCATTTCTGTCGGGACAGCTCAGTTTACCCTAACCCTGAGTCAAACGTAATATCCACCTTATGAAATCAAACATTTCACTTTGTTACCGTTCCTATCTGCTGTTTCATTTAGTTTTTGATCCGTAGCGAGTTCCTTGTTTTTGTGGTTGAAGTAATGCTGTAACCTTCGCTCTACCACAAGGTCCTTACTTTATTTCAAAATAAAAGCAGGGTTGAATTTAAATAGCAAGTAAAGTACAATAAGCATTTTTAAAAATTCAATCATTTGACAGCCCTAGTGGTTTTGTATCATAGAAAGTCAGTCAATCAGTGATTACATTTACATTTATGAGCCTTATCGCGGTTTTGATGGTATTCAGGATAAACCTGGTGATTCAGTCAGCTGTCAGAAACCGGGCTAATGTACTGTTCCACCTGCTTCTTCCACATGTTATCTGTCAAACAAAGGGCCAAGCTCACACACATCACGAGCATAGCTTGCAGAAACTGGGCTAACGTGTAATAATGTAGCCACATTATTATCGTGTTTTCTTTCGGAGTTCTCCAGGTAGTAAATTCAGGTTTTTCAGAGTCACAATAAGGGCTTATGCTGTGTTCTGAAATCGGGATAAGCCATTAATGTTGCACCAGAAAGTATATGCCTGAAAACATTGCAACTTCCATTACAGCTTTAAAAAAGAAGACCCAAAAGTCGTTTAAGGAGACAATAGTCCCAGAAAAACACCCAAAAATAATAATTTTCTCTGTTAGTTTAATATTCTAGTTTTGTTGTGTAACGTTTTGTTTGTCCTGAAAGAGCAGGTGAGACCAATCAGCTGATGTTCTGACAGGTGACCTGAGGGATCACACTGATGTACAGACAGACAGCTGTTCTGTGTTCAGGACATTTCTGTGTGTGCGTGAGAGAGAGAGAGAGAGAGAGAGAGAGAAAGCGAGCAAGAGTGAGGGTCGTATCTGGTCATGTTCAGTAAATCATCTTGTCCTGTCTTTGTACAGAAAAAAGAGAAGAAATCAATTGTGAACTGTGACACACACACACACACACACACACACACACACACACACACACACAGTTTGTACATACAGTACAGCATCACTCTGGGCCATAATTGGCTCTTCTATTTGAGAGTTCAGAGAGATAATATTGACATAACACAGAGACAAGACTCCCTGGACTCTAAGCAAACATACAGTTGTCTTTTTTTTGTGCACTAGCGCCATCCTCAGGATAAAGTTGACATTGATTTTAAAGTGCAGAGCACAGAAGCAGGCGGAGGACATGTTGGTATAGAGATGATGACATGCAGCAGAAATACAGACGGTTAGTTTTGAGCCAAAAAGAAGAAGACTCAGCGACTCAATGTGAAGATTTTCAAACAAGCTTTGGATATTAGAAAAGTGTTTGTGTGCTGATGAAGTTCAGATCTATCAAAAATTTCAGAATATAATGAAGAATAATCAAAACTAAGCAGGAAGGAAAACGGGAAAAATCTGCTTGCACGTGTACCTCGTGCTCTGGTTTTCAACGTCTTTGTCTTTAATTTTTCTGCGCAGGTCGTCATCGGGAAGATGTTCGAGACCCAGAAGACGGTGGTGGAGAATTGACCCTCCGCGGGGTTTCACGGGAGGGAGCGCTGTACCAGCAACCAACAGGAAGTGACATCAGAGGCTGGAGCCAATCACTGCCCATCATCACCACCAACAACAACCAACCAGCTTTCTTCTCCACCAAAACACGGTTTAATTTAAGTGACACTGGATGGAGGTGTGAGGTGCATTGTGGGGGATGTAGGACAGAGAACAGCTGTGAAGTTTGTTTTCGACTTTAGTTTCGGATGCACCGATCAGATTTCGAGGCTTTTAAGATCACTCATCAATCTTTTTTCTTCATTAATGACTCCTAACAAACAAGATTAAATGTCAGATAATAAACTAATTCCATGTCAGTATGCCTCTGCTGCTAGATTGTTATTACAATATCACAGAAACAAGCCAATAGTCACATACGAAAAGCTTTAAACAAAGTTTTTGCGGTTTTGCTTTAAAGGACGACAGAAGTCTATAATGTTTTTTTGCTGTTTAAGTCACATAGTATCATTTTGACAGATTTTTGAGGCAGGATCATGGAGAGAAATATTGTAAGTTTTAGTTTCAGCTCAGCTTTTCCATGATGCCTCACATATCTCCTAAATGATTCATCTCTTACACTTCTGTTTAAGCAGTTACTGTGGACGTTTCAGTTCGGATACTAGATGATTGTTTGAATCTGAATGTTCAGAAATATTTGAAGTTTGTCATTTCCAAGAGTTTATGTCCTGATAAGTTCATAGAACATCCCTTAACTCAGAACTAAGTTTTTTTTTTACTACTGTTTTTTTTTGCAAACATATTCTTATTCAAATTACACAAACTAGCTTACCAATGAAGGAAGGGGGGTTAAATGAAAACAGGGTGTGGTGTCTTCATAGAGAACAACTTAACGGCTGTAAAGTGCTAATTTCCATCAAAGATTTCTTCAATTCCACATGTTGAGCGGTTGATTCATGAATGAATGTTTCCCACTTTCAATCTCAGTTTATTAGCCTTTATTTAAACATTACAGGACTGACATAATGATATCTTTAATGCTGTAATGTTACACAGCTCATCCTGTTGGAAACTGATCGGTGCATCCATTTTTTTTTTTTCTTTCTAGTGTTATTTTTGTATTTAACGCACAAGTTATATATCCCAGTACATATTATGTGATATATTTGGCTATAAAGAACCTATAAAGAGCTAAACACAGCTGACTTTAAGAGTGTTTAATTCATTTCAAAGACCAGGTTATGTTTGACTGAGAAACCAGCTACACATTTTTCTCTTTTACAGCAGTTTGCACACTCTGCCAACACACAAATATGATATATTTTGTCAAAGGAGAAAGGGGGGGAAACATGAAGTCTTGACTCGTGAAAATAAAACAGAGGAGAAGTTAATGAAGAAGCTGCAGATTTGTTTCACCTTTTGGATTTTGGTGTTTTCCCAAGCTGCAACCTCAGATGTTGAAAAATGAAGCCAATCCAGAAGTGGACAAAACCTGCAGTTCCCCCAGTGTCCACTAGAGGTTTGCTGCAAACGCCCTGGAGTCAAGTAAAAAAATAAAAACAGTTTTGGTCTTTATAGCTCAAATCTTTATTGGTAGAAACTACAGCAGATGGATTTCTTTTTACAACTTCTTTTTATTTTTTTGCCTTATTTTTTCTGTTATTAAAGCAAAGAGCTTAAGCATAAATCTGCATAATTTGGGGTCTGGCTGGTTCGAGGCTTGTCACAACCAATTATTTGTGTGGTGGAATTCTGATTTATTTTTTCTGAGCCTCCCCAATCTCGATTCGAGGTTGGAATCGAGGAAAACCTTCAATAGGCAATGAGAGCTCACCGGCCGAGAAGCGTCACAAGCTGAATGTTGCGTACTGTCATAGCTCACAAACATGGCAGTGAACATAAACACATCTACGCCCTGAGCCAAGTGGAATATTAAAAAAAGAAGTGCTGCTTGTGGAATTATGGCAACAACACCAGTGCCTTTTGTAATGTCTCATGAAAACACACTAGACAACCTGCTGACCACATCCACCGTCCTCCATATTTGTTTTTCTCCTGAAGTCACATTTGTCGTCTCCCATGTTTTTTAAAATCGGTTCAGATTTGAAAATCATCTAGTGTGTAAAAGAGGTGATTTTTATTCATCAGTTAGACCCAAAGAAACACAAATAAATTATCATTAAATAATATCATTAAAGACCTGATATGTAGGACAGATCCAGAAGTGTGTGTGTGTGTGTGTGTGTGCGTGCTCAAACACATCAACAGCATGTGGTTGTAGAGAATCTGCGTTTGGTTTTTGGTGGAGCGGGGTGAAGGTGAAAGAGGTGACTGACCCTAAAGGTAGCAGCAGCTGCTATTCATAGATTATTTTTGTTGGTTTAAGGATGAGCACGCTGGCCCATTTACACACCGACACACAGTGAAATGCACATGTTGCTTCATCAGATATTGCTGTTTCATCAGACGGACACACTCACAGAGGATGCAACGTGGAGTTTCTGCAGAATCATACACATGATACGTACAAGTCCAACATTCGCAGAAAGAAACTTTGGACTCAGTTTTGACCCTTTCTATTGGCCACTGGATGTTTTTGTAGCCAGAAAGTGTTGGTTTAGAGATATAATTAAATTCAACATTGTACCACATTGGCAGAATGTAATTCAAGCCGACAGAATTTGATTAATGTTTTCCTCAGACTGCAGAATCGTAGGGGGCTTTGGAGAGTCAAACTGATTCAAATTCAGCATTCATGTTAGATTAAATAGGTTTGTTTTTCTCACATTTAAACTCTTGGCTTTACGAGACAGAAAGAGGAAGTGTCCGACTCCTTAAATCAAACTGCAACCTCCGGTGTTGAAAATTAAGCTAATGCGGAAGTATCAAAGACTGCAGTTATTCTCATGTCCACTTGAGGAAACTACAAAGACAATGTATCATGGCATTTAGGAGAGGAATTGTGCAGAATATCAAATATTTAAAATTAAAAAGATATCTGGTTACCCATTAGCTACCGAAGAAGTGGACAAGGTTTTTATGGCACAAATTCGCCAACTACCAAGGTGAATGGAGTTAAAGGGGACATATTATGTAAAATCCACTTTCACAGTGTTTTTGAACATATATTTGGCTAAACTGAGTGTCTACGGACCCACAAAATGTGAAATAAACCCATCCAGTCCTTTGTTTGTAGTCTGCATAAGTCTTACAACACAGAGAAAAGTGCTCCGTTTTACATTTGCTCAACTTGTGATGTCACAGTGGGATTCTAGTTGTAAAGAAATATCCTCCCCTTCCCTGGTATCGCCACCCATGGACTCCATCCCTAGCCCAGAACAAAACTTTTGAGCAGGTCCGCCAATTTTATACTCGCTACAGAGGAGTGATGTCTACGGGGAAAACTCGAGAGGGGGGGGGGGGGTGTATTGTATTTAAAGAGACACACACCCAAAACGGAGCGTTCTGAGAGAGCTGGTTTATACAAGGTCACAAACCTCCTCTTGTGCTTGATTCATGTTATATGTTGATCAAAGCACAGCAATGATGTTTCATTTAGACCACAGGGGACTGTTTGAAAAGGGCTATAATATGTCCTCTTTAAAGGCTTGGAGAGGTCAAAAAGCTCCAGCAACACTTCTAGTGTAAGGATCAACTTCATTAGACTGACGCGTTTCAGCTTGTGGCCTTCATCAGGGTCATCGGTCATACCCATTAGCTACCATCAGAGGACAATGGCCGTCATGTGAATATGATCAAGCTTTGGTGACAGAGGCTTGTCTTCAATATTATTATATATTTCTAGCTTTATAGTTATTTTATCACATTTCCTGAATATAAGTCGTACTGGTATATGAGAGTGAATGAAACAAAGGTTTTGAAGTGTATTTATGTGTTCATCCAAGTCCACAACACTCACTTTGTGTGCAGCCGTGTAGCTCTTTTAGTACCATCTGTTTTCACCATGTGGAGTTTGTAATCCTCCTAGCTACCTGTCCGCTAGTTAAACTCTCAGCCTAATGTCACGTTGATAGTTGTGAAGTACAGACCCAGAGTCTGCGAGTCTCTCTGCCCACTGACTTATGTGGCCACTTGTCTTTAACTGAGGAGTCTTTTCGATCAGACCAGCGCTCCACGAGCTTTCTTTACTGAACAGTATGCAACTATTTTCTTATAATGCACCATTGTGACCTCATAACGGAGAAAATATGGCAAAAAGTGGCGCGCCCCCCCCCCCCCCCCAGCCTGGTCTACAACGCTATCCCAGCAAATTTGGTGCACTACACAATTAATGAGTACAAATTTTACAGCATGTCAGGTCACGTGCAGTGTGCCAAGGTGGCAGATGACAATGCATGTTTCTGAATTTTATACTGGTATATTGGTTGCATTTGTGGATAGGACGCAGCCCCACTTTTTAGATGAAAAAAGGTATTCAATTGAATGTTATTCACTGAACTTTATGTTTATTGAGATAGGAGGCTGAGTACTCTATCACAAACTGAAGTTCCAGTTCACCTGTAATCTTCCTTCATCACTCAGAGCCTCTCTTTCAGTGTTGACTGATCAAACAGATGTCGTCAGGTTAGTCAACAGGACTTTTTTTCAGAGGCGTCGGACTTCAGAACTTTAACCCTCATGTCAAGATGATTTCAGACAGATAGACAGACATGAGGACAGACCCATGAGGACCTGGCTGAGCTCACGTACAGAAGAGATGTTTATCTGCTCTGAGTTTCACCTCACTATGATGACATATTCTCTACTTTGCTGCGACATCAAACGTCTGTTGTATTCGCCGGTTTGAATCGGTCCAATCGCTGAATTGTATCCACTCCTAAGCATACCTTCATGCTGTCATTGGCTGGAGGAAGCATACAAGCATTCAAATCCAGGCAGAAGACACAGTCACCACAAAAACATTCAGACCTAAATCTCTGCAAATTTAAAAAGCAGAATTCAAGACGATCACAAGTTTGTTTCTTGTTTAAAAGCATGATTTATTAATTGAGATCAATTTATCACAAACTGCTATATGGAACACAATACCTTGCTAAAACGCCTTTCACAATACTTGTGTTTTACCTTCTCTTTCAAAATTCTTAAACAAAAACTCCCTAAAGCAATTCTGTTTTTGGCTAAATGGTGAAATTTCAGCATCATGATACATTCAAATCAAATTCAGCCATTTGTGTCCATCTAAGTCTTGATGAAATTCAAATCTTTTTTCACAGTTTATCTGATTAAGATTTTTTTTTTTTTTTTTTTAATCATTGTTAAAATGTTTATATGATGCAGTTTAAGGGAGGATTGTTCTGAAAGTTCCCTCCTTATTACATCAATTAGCTCTTCACAAAAACGTTTGTGCAGCCATGATGTTAGCTGGGATGACATAACTCAAGCAACTCTTTGACTTCATCATATTTTCCATAAACCAGTGCCCACGTCCTCTGGAAGAAACTAAGTCCAGTGATCCAAGTGGAAGTTCCGAAAATATCTCAAAATGTCAGCTGTGTCCTTAAGAACAAGTTTTGGTGAGGCTGTTTAACATTCAAAGTACAGAAAGGGAAAAAAGGGGCTCATTCTGAGACCAAATGTGGGGGAAACCTCAGTTGGATCGGTGTTGTTCTTTTGATAAAAACTATTTTATTAAATAAAATCTCTGGTCAAAAAAGACTCATCCTAAAATCACAGATTATATTTTCGTCAGCAGATTAAAACGGCAGCATCGGAGCTCTTCATTCAGCAGTCTTTAGGGATGGAGAGGTTTTTACGCGCGGTGGAGAGCTTTTACGCACAGGTGTTAAGGTTTTCCTCGGCGGTCAGGTGGCGTGAAAAGCTGCGCTGACGAAGGGCGCAGAGCTGGGCATGCAGATGTACCTGAGGGTGTAGTTCTGCCCCTCGTTGTTGTCCCAGAACACCCCCTCCCCGTTCTTTAGGTAGACGGCGAGGTGCACGGCGGAGCTGGGGTCCATGAAGGGCGGCGTGTACACCGTGAAGTCGAAGCGCTCCCCCATAAAGCCCGGCCCATCCGCGGCCACGGGCAGAGCCTGCGAGTCCACGTGAGACAGCCAGTCGTTGAAGGTGTACCTCACCCCAACCTCGTTGTCCGTGCAGCCGGTGAAGACTCGGATCTGTCCCCGCACATCGAACTGGGTGATGGTGACCCTCTCCAGGCACACGCGGAGCTGCTGGACTCTGCGCTCCGAGTCTCGCGGTTCCGGGAAGCAGCAGACCAGCCGGTCCGTGGCCAGGCTGGTCTTAAAGCTCTGACACAGGTTGTTCAGGAGGTCCTGCTGCGGCGGGAAGCTCTTGTGTCGAGACAGAACTTTGCTCGGGATCTTCGGCTCCTCTAGAGAGCTGAAGTGTTTGACGCTAGCCAGGTTTAGACCCATTGAGTCCGCGAACTTCACGCGCTTCCTCACCTCACTCCCGGACACCCCGTCCAGGAGCTCCGCTGGGTAGGCGGGCAGAGACTGGGCTCTCCTCCTGTCTCTCATGAACTTCTCTAGACGAGAAGCGTCAACCTCGTCGTCCAGATCTTCTTCCTCCTCCTCCTCTTCTTCGTCTTCCTCCAGGCCGTTCTCCGCGCTCTGCCCAGGGGATAGCGCCTCTCCCCCGGCCTGGCCCTGCACAGATGAGCGGGACATGGTGCCCGGCAGCCCGGCGGCCTGTGTGCTGTGGCTGCAGCGGCTCCACAGTCCGCTGTGCGGGACGGCTTGTATAGAGTAGACTCCCGCCCCCCCCTTCGGAGGGCAACGTGCGCCAACTCAGCGCGTGCAGTGTTCCCATCGTGCAGCTGCTGTCACAGAAACGCGCGCGCCGTCACGTCAGAAACATTAACTTTCACCTGATTGCGTACAGCGAAAACCAAAGCAAATAATGATAATAGGCTTCATACAAATAAAGTATATGAAACAAATAATGAGATTGCAACAGCGAACGTATTTAACAAAATGTAAACTAGACTATAAAGATGTGAAAATACAACACCTGTGAAAAATACAAATGTTCACATCTTAAAGGACCAAAATAGCTTACGACAAATAAGTCATCAGTAAATGTACAGCATTATTCCCAACTTTCATCATATTTACAAAGTTTCCTTGGTTCAGCACAAACTGCAGCTGAAAGTCTGACACTACATCACCCAAATATAGATTATAAATAAAACAAACAAAAACAAAAACGTTTGTGCAGCCATGATGTTAGCTGGGATGACATAACTCAAGCAACTCTTTGACTTCATCATATTTTCCATAAACCAGTGCCCATGTCCTCTGGAAGAAACTAAGTCCAGTGATCCAAGTGGAAGTTCCGAAAATATCTCAAAATGTCAGCTGTGTCCTTAAGAACAAGTTTTGGTGAGGCTGTTTAACATTCAAAGTACAGAAAGGGAAAAAAAGGGGCTCATTCTGAGACCAAATGTGGGGAAAACCTCAGTTGGATCGGTGTTGTTCTTTTGATAAAAAACTATTTTATTAAATAAAATCTCTGGTCAAAAAAGACTCATCCTAAAATCACAGATTATATTTTCGTCAGCAGATTAAAACGGCAGCATCGGAGCTCTTCATTCAGCAGTCTTTAGGGATGGAGAGGTTTTTACGCGCGGTGGAGAGCTTTTACGCACAGGTGTTGCGTAAAAAACAAACAAACAAAAAATAATTCTCTGTTTACACAAATAAAAGTGCTGCACATTCACCTCCTCTTATCTACGAGTTATGAATCACATGGGTTGTCAGGAAAAATTACTTTTTCTTTCTGGATAATGTAAAAGGGAAAAGATGTTCTTGGATAATTTTTTTTTCTCTGTGGACGCTATATTTAAAAATGTTTTAACACTAAGCCAACAAGCGTCGAAACATCCCAGAATTCTTTGAGTTTCCCCTTAATCTGAAGGTCTAAATACAAATCAGTGAAATGATTCAACATAATAAGGTTTACATAAAGTGTTTGTCAACATGATTTATAACTTATGTGTCATTACTTTAAACATAACTTTATTAGGATAAATAAAAGCAGCAGCAAACAACACGTAATAAACATAATAAGCGTGGTTACATAACGCGAACGAGTGCGTCATACAAAACACAGTAAACAAATCCATGTCGTCATCTGCGACGTCGTGCTGACGTCACTCTGTGTGTGTGTCTGTTTGTGTGTGTGTGTGTGTGTGTGTGTGTGTGTGTGTGTGTGTGTGTGTGTGTGTGTGTGTGGCTTCTTCTTTTTCTGCTTCTGCTTCTTGTATAATCAGAAACACTCATTAGGTATTTCCTGTAAACTCTGGACTTACTTTCAGTCACACAGTTCTCAATAGGAGAGAGAGGACTGATGACATTTCAATTGTGTGAGTCCTCCTCTGTATAAAGGAACAAACGGAGCTTCACATAGGCTATCAAAACAGATTTGCAGATTCACTCATAAATTGAAAATAGATTAACAGCACCAATCATAATGGAAATTAAACGTGTAGCCTAATTATTTAGGTGGATGATTTTTATTTTATTTTTGTATGTATTAAAAAAAACACGTGACATTTCTTTTTTATTGGTGATTCGGTTTAGACTTTTGTTGTCCCCATGGGGAAATTCTTTTTCACAGCACCGTTACTGTCCAACCAGACAAATCCCACTAAAGACCATACAAACGCAAACAACCACTAGATGGCAGCATTTCTCGTGTTCCTGTTCTCCAGAGGTGTAGTTTACTACATTTTATTATGTAGTTAACATAATGACGAGTCATATCTGTGCCTCAGCTTCACCTGTACCTGTAGCCACACTCCTTCCTTTTGACACATCCTATCTGTGTGAGATGGTTTTTCTGAATCAATCAGTCAGTCTCAGCTGCTGCCCAGACTTGATTAGATCTGTAGCACAACACAAGCTCACAGTAGTCAATGCAGTTATTGCAGGACTTTAAGTTTAAATCTTAAAAGAAGATTTTCATCATTTTGTCTGTTTTTAGGGAGTTGTTCATCTTCAGACTCAGGTTAAAAAAAAATCAGTTTAAAGAAATGATTGTTGTCACATCTTAGGAAAGTTTCATGTTGCGGTATCACTTTGAATTGCTTCCTGTGTAAACTGTTTGTTAGTTTTTTTTCAGTTTGGTGCCACACTGAAGTTGCTATTCTGTACTTTTTGCAGACAATGTTTGAGATAAAGAGCGTGAATGATAGTGAGTTTAGTGTCTATTGATAGATGTTGATGTATGCTGAAGGCTTGAATTTTTCATCTTCAGCCACAGAAGGGCCAGGCAGAAATAGTTTGGGAACCACTGACTCAATAAAAAACACATAGGACTACAGACTGCATGTAGGACTACAAATATATACAAATAATTCTAATGGTGTAGGATGATCAGTCAAAGGATATAAACTTATAACATGACAAGGGAAAGGTTTAGGTTTTTATATGATTTAATTTGCACAGTATAAGTTTCAGATTTACCATTTCTTACTCTTGTTAATTCATTAATCCCCCTCTGGATCAACCATAGGCTCACAGGGTAGATGTGGTTTTGTTGAGATGCCAAAGGGGGGCGCTGCAGGGCTGTCTGTCAATTAGTGTAACCTCTAACACGGTTTGTTCCAGAGTAAAGTGGAGCGCCACACCTTCAACTCGGACAAACTTTCATCAGATGATTGGGCTCAAGATAAATAACATTTTGATGTTTTTACAAACAGCACATTTTGATGAGATTTGGAGGTTGCACTTTTTTTTAATTCACAAAGACATTTCTTTGATTCTTTGCTGCATAAAGAATAAGAACCAGGGCCTAGCTGTTCAAAAGTGACCCATCAGGATTAAAGCCATGGGATAGGAGTCATTCTGGTAAATAGGGTTGTTCAAAAGCAAAAGCAAAAATCAGTTAATCTCATCCTGGATTGAATCTGAGAAAACCTCCAGTAGTATTAAAACGTATTAAAACTTTGAGTAGGATGGAGATCACTTATATTAAAATTCAGGATTATCCTGACCTCAGCAGAGGGCTCGATTCAAAACTGGTCAAACAAAACAGAGTTTTTACAAAGCAGTTGATATTTGAAGTCATTTTTTAAAATATATTTTCTGTTTTGCATCAGAAACGAAGTGTCTCAAAGCAGTTTTTTAGGATCTTTCAGTATGTGTGGCTGTTAGCGCCCCCCTGTGGAGAAAGTATGTAGTGTGAGGTCCCCTTTAAAGGATAGCTAATCTAGATTTGGTCATCTTGAAAAAAAAAAATCTGAACCTGGATCATGTTGAACCCACCCAAACTGAGCTGGATTATGTGAACATTGGTAGGAAAAAAGTGGATTACCAAATGTGGATAGTTTTTTTTTATCAGGATTAAACCTTTTGAACAACCAGATGCTGGTGTCACAGGAGGGAGTGCAACTCAGTTTTCAGACCACTTCCGAGTTTAATTACCTCTCAAAAAGACATTTTAAATGTACGTTAAGTGATTACTTTTTTCTCACGTTGAAATTCTGAAACCTCAAAACCAAATGTGGCTCAGCTTAACGTTGCTAAATTGTAAACAGGAACGTGTTGCTGCAATGGAGGCCGCTGATCATGGTCTACCTGTGTTCATTAGCTTGGAAAATTATGAAGTGTACAAGAAAAATCTCTCTCTCTAATTGTCAGATCTTAATCAGTTTCAATTTTCTCTGATAGACATTTCTGAAAAGTACAAGAAAACTGAGCGTGAGACAAAATGTGAACAAATCAAATCTTTAACCAAACTATCCAAAGCGCTAATTTAAAAATCAAAAACAAAGTGAATCTGTAAAATTCTTTCAAATAAAAAGCACCTGTAGGTTCATAGCAGGACACAGGTTTTTAAAAACTTCATACATTTTCTTCAGGACATAATCAGAATGCATGTTATGAGCTGCTGGTTGCATATTTATAAATGTACATTCAGGTACAAAGATATAAAAAGATACAAATAATTATACATCCACTGCATATCTTCAAGATTATATCACAGATTTGATAGAACATTCATATCTCAAAATGTCACAACAACATTAACGACTTCATTGATAAAATGCCATGTGATTGGTTTGTTGAACTGCATGAAATGAATCTTGGGTAATGTAGTGCTGTGACAGGGGAGCAGCAGTGTAGAGTTATGGATCTTAGAACAGATGTTTTAATCCTCTGATCTGATGCTGTCACCCTGAAGCAGCCAGTCCTCTGTTCCACTGCCAGTCTTTGCTGCCATTGGCCGGGAGAGCTGTCAATCAACATTGGGCTGTTTGACTGTACCACATATTGGTGACATTACAGCGACAGGTTTGATGATGTCACTCGCTCTCTTGGTTGTAGATGCGGTACAGCAATGTGGCAATGGCCGCTGCCAGAGCGGGAATCACCCAGGTAGACCACCAGCTGCAAGAGACAGACAGCTAGTTAAAAATATAACTAACTACCAACCAGTTAGACCACCAGCTGCAAGAGACAGACAGCTAGTTAAAAATATAACTAACTACCAACCAGTGTAGCTTGTTTAATATTTAACTCAATTTATAACCAACCAACCAGTTAGACACGAGTTCCAAGAGAAGACAGCTAGTCAAAAATATAACTAACACACTAACCAACCAGTTAGACCAGCAGAGAGAAATGGGAAATTGAAATTTACCATGAATAGTTCTTATCTAGCTGTTCTAACAACTTAAAGTGCTCTTACACTGCAGGTCACACTTACCCATTATCACACTGATGGCAGAGGTTTCTATGGTAAGTGTCCATCAGTATGAACTAATCCTGTTCATACGCACTCACATGCCGCCGCCGAAGAAGTGGGAGAAACTTGGGGTTAAGTGTCTTGCTCAGGGACACATCGGACATGAAGGCCGACTCTACCACTGACCCAGAGCCCCCCCCCCCCCCCCCCCCTTCTAATGGAGGCAGCTAGTATGACTCTTATCTAACAAGCTCAGTAACTTAATCAGAAATAACTGTAATGGGTAGAGATAAGACACAGCTAGTAAACTAAGTCACTAACTAAACCTTGAAATTACATTCAGGCTTGACGACTGAAAAACAGCTCGGTAAATGTAACCGTAACCAAAATCAGTAACTCATGAGAAAATAGCTAACCACTAAATAAGCAGCAGTTTTACATTCCATTACCTTTGTATGAAATGGCTCTCTGTTTGAATTTAACTATTTGTCTCTGTGTGTGTGTGTGTGTGTGTGTGTGTGTGTGTGTGTGTGTGTGTGTGTGTGTGTGTGTACCTGGGCTCGTCACACAAAGTGGTCACTAAAGGTTCCTGTAAAACACAGATGAAACACACGGTCAGACTCCCAGTGGTTCAACAGGAGGAATCAATCAATCGTGCCAAAACACTAGATACTACATTTCCCATAATGCACCTGGCCCCCGCCCTCCTTGGTAGATATTCTGTTTTTTCAGACTGCAAAGCTTCAGTCACACACACTGGAGACAATGCTGAGCTAACCCTGATGACATCACTGTGACATCATTAGTTGTTGTTTTTTTTCTACTTACCTCAGGTTTGGCGATTTTGTCTCTGTCCTCCTGCAGACAGACAGACAGACATTTTAGGTTATAGGATGTCTTGTGCTGCATTCACACATTCTACATTACACACCCCTTCAGCGTTAATTCACACAGTCTCAGCCGGACACTGACTGACCGGGTGCAGCTCTCCTATAATCATGTCTTCGGCCATGTCTCTGGCGTCGGTGGAGTGTCCGACGTCCTCGAAGCTCTCCGTCGCGTCTCCTCCCGCTTGCTCCCTCAGCACCTCCTCTCCTCCAGGGTGCTAAGATAAAAAATGAAAAAACTGTTTTTAAATAATAATTATTATAATTTCTTAAGATCCAACAAAATATCTGTAACACAAAAATAACAGGCGTTACATCTCCCTCCTATAGACACCACAAACAATGTTATTTTACTGTTTTTAGAACTTGCTGCACTGAAATGTTAAACTTCCCTGAGCATGAATTAAAAAAATAACAACCATCTGAGCCGGTCAGGGACAAAGAAACACTTTTAGTGGACACACTTTGATCCATAGAGGATTATGTTGCAGACATCACCGCCTGTTTCATAGCTTCTGTCTGAAACATCTACTTGATCAATTCTGAAACTATTTGGACCTGTTAGTCAGTAAGACCTCAGAAAGTGTAAGAAAAAACAGAGTCTTGATTGTAACTTGAAATTGATCAAACTTTAAATTGGTCCGGAGTTATTCTATTTAATTGACAGCTCTCCCGGCCAATGGCAGCAAAGACTGGCAGTGGAACAGACGACTGGCTGCTTCAGGGTGACAGCATCAGATCAGAGGATTAAAACATCTGTTCTAAGATCCATAACTCTACACTGCTGCTCCCCTGTCACAGCACTACGTTACCCAAGATTCATTTCATGCAGTTCAACAAACCAATCACATGGCATTTTATCAATGAAGTCGTTAATGTTGTTGTGACATTTTGAGATATGAATGTTCTATCAAATCTGTGATATAATCTTGAAGATATGCAGTGGATGTATAATTATTTGTATCTTTTTATATCTTTGTACCTGAATGTACATTTATAAATATGCAACCAGCAGCTCATAACATGCATTCTGATTATGTCCTGAAGAAAATGTATGAAGTTTTTAAAAACCTGTGTCCTGCTATGAACCTACAGGTGCTTTTTATTTGAAAGAATTTTACAGATTCACTTTGTTTTTGATTTTTAAATTAGCGCTTTGGATAGTTTGGTTAAAGATTTGATTTGTTCACATTTTGTCTCACGCTCAGTTTTCTTGTACTTTTCAGAAATGTCTGTCAGAGAAAATCGAAACTGATTAAGATCTGACAATTAGAGAGAATGTTGAAACATTGTGAATGCAGAGCAGAGTAAACAAGACATAAGTGTGACTCTCCATGACAGGAACTATTTTCAGCGGTGGATGAATACAGATTCAGTGCTCTAGTGAGTATTTGGGGCAGCAGGACGGCTTATGTGTGTGTGTGTGTGTGTCAAAATGAATAACAGTGTGTGTCCCTGTTAATGAAGGAGTAAGTCACACAACAGTGCAACACTGAGGCTCATTTTGTGACAACAGATCTCTGTTTCAGTTGGCTAACCAGAGGAATCTGTGCCCCCTCCTCTCCTTAGTCAACGTGATTTAGACTAATTCAGCCACTTTTGTAAACAACAAAGATGGCTGTCTTTGGTGTGGAACGTTTTTCAATCTGCTATCGTTTCTGTGTTAACCAAAAAGAATGGTTGTTAATGTTTTTCAATGGTATCGTGGCTGATAATAAAATCCTGGACTTTCTTTTTCAGCATTCCAGATGAAGGATGTTCATCTGTTTGATGCTACATAATACAGTATGTTACTGCTTTAAACAGGTTTTCTTGCTGCCTGCTCGGCTCTCCTTTAACCCACTTCTCTCTCTCACTTCTCCTGATCAGCTGGGTGTCTCTTTTCAAGAGGCTAAAATCAATTATTTGTAACGTTATACCAAGCTATAAGGTTGTCATGACACCAGAACTTTGATCTTTGATACCAAAGAAACAAAATACATCAATACCACGGCAACAAAACCAGAAGTCCTGGGCACCCGATACTCGCTCAGTTCTTCTTCTGGATTACTAAAATGGCAGGCAAACTCCTGCACACCGTCTAAATTGCACAAAAACATTGGCAACTCTTCTGTAAACATTGCAAATGTTTTTGTGCGATTAAGACAGTGTGCAGGAGTTTTCTTGTAACCTTTGATAGATTACTTCCTCACGTACCTAACTGTCGTATGACACAGATGTAGTTGTTTTCTGTATCTATCAATCATTAAATTACAGAGATTGAATCGTCTTTTTTAATGTTTATTATTGTTGTATTTTTTAGAGATCGGACAGTGGATAGAGTCAGAAATTGAGGTGAGAGAGAGATTAGAGAATTACATGCGGGAGCAGAGCCACTAGGTCGGATTCATCGGATTCATTCAACATTAGATAAAGTTGATTGTTTATCCAGCCCTAGAAGTTGAGACGTATTATCTCAACTCCAAGGTCCATTATTTGGTCACTTTCTGTCCCTGAAGTCAAACGTTAACACCCGTATTAAAACACACAGTTAGTGAATTATTACAGAAATAAAATGTCTGTAACCGCATTTTTGTTAGACACACTGAAATATCCAATCGTCCCTGATTAAACGTCAAAGTGCTCAGCTAATGATTTACCACAGCACATAATACAAGTCCAGGTCTGCAGCATGCCCCCAAGTGAACCATGAACTCTGTTCAGCTGAAGTAAAACTACAGGATCCATGAGCTCCAAACGTTTCCAGACTGAGGGAAAAGGCTCCAAACTACAGGTGGAAACTGTTCATTGAAAGTCACTCTCAACTCTCAGATGTGAGGCTGCTGTGTGTTCAGCATCAACATTAGTGACAGACTTCTCAAGTAAACCTAACTCTGGAAAAAGAGTGACCTTACTGAAAACTGAGGATACAGTTAGATAAATCGTCCACACCCTGAACTATGTACAGCATAAAAACGGTGAGTCACTCTGTTGTGAGGTAAAAGGTCTGAGGTGTCATCATCAGGCTCTGTAATGTCTGCATTATTAATATGATTTCTTACGCCACAAATGTCAAACTTGTCTGCAAGAAGGTGAACAAGTGGAGCAATACCACAGATATCATTTTGAATTAACCATAAGGGCAAATACTTTCATCTGGATTTAAAGGAAGCCTTTTGCGCCAGTCAAATTCAATAATGTTTCATACGTCTTTCACAAGTTTAAAGGGATTAAATAGAAACTGCGATGTCTGCAACTTACCACGTTTTACCCCCATGCTATAAAATGTAATGACAAAAGATGAAAGCCGCTGCTGTCTGTTGCAAAAAGGATGATTGATCCAGTTGTTGTGTTGTTTTTTTTGTAGATGGCTTCAAACAGAATAACGGAAAAAGATGTCTGTTGTTGTAACAAGCTGACATGTATACATTATCAGATATTAAATGAGCTTTCATGTCTATTTCTTTTTTTAAATTTAAAGATGTTCCCCCTGGAGCCTTCCTGGGGCCACAGCATATAAAGTTTGTATTACATTTCATTGAATTAAATCTGTGATTTTACCTTTAAACTCCTGCCAAATAATGTCACATTTTGAAACATACATTTCGATCTACCCATACATCAATTAAGGCTGTTTTTTTTATACAAAAAGGAAAGGTGTTTGTGTAGATCATTCTGAAATATGTGACTTTTCCACAAAACTCATAAGTCTCAAAGTCATAATTTGAAAACAGATACTTTGGGCTTCCTGTGCATCAGTTTAAAATTGTTTTCAATCAATAAGAAAGCTGTTTGTATAGATATTTATATGCCTATGCATGAGATCTGACAACAGGCTCTGGTTTGTTTTCTGTAGTCCAGGATTTCCAAAAAACGTCCTCAGATTGACCTGAGCTCCTCACCTCCTCCAGGAACTTGGTGACATCGTAGACTTTGTTGTGGATGATGATCCACGTTGACTTGAACGAGTTCTGCTCCTCGATCTCCGACAGTCTGTAATATTTGACTCCATCGGGGCTCTTTTCGTCATTTTCGCCCATTTTACGTCTCTGGTAACTTGGGACAGTTTGAAAGTAAAGCGCCGCTGAATGCCGACAGAAGCAGCTAAACGAGCCGTGTGAGGTTATATAATCCTGCCGAGCCTGTCAGGTCCGCACAAACACCGACATTTAACCCATTTACTATCACCGAGAGTCCCAAGTTTCACTGTGCTCCAATTACTTATGTCAAGTTTACGGCAATACAGTCCGACAGATCCGGCTTGAGCTCACAAAACAAATGTCCCTCGATTTATTTCAAGACTTTATTTGTAATTAATGAGAATAAAGTTGTAAGAGGGCTATAAAAGTTGTATTCTTGTTATAAATGAATTATTTGTAAATATTACAACTTGTTTCTTCTTATATTGGTATTGGTATTTCTGGTTTTCATGATTTCATGGCAGATTTTGTCACATTTTCTTCATGTTTCCAATTCATTGATATGTACAAATTGACCTGAGGGCCACGTTGAGGGTTGATGGGGGCCGCCAGTTGCCCACCCCTGTTCTAGTAAATTTAAACATTATTATTTTTATATTACAACATTATTCTTGTTACATTATGACCTCATTCTTTAATTTTCGGATCTTTTTTCCTCAATATGGCCCCAAAAAAATGTAATTTGATGAAACGATAAATTGGCGGATATTAATATTTTAGTATACATATCAATTCCAAGCTTGGGGAGGATTTAAGAATAAGACGTAAAAAAAGTAAAGACTAATGCCTTTATGAAATGTATTCCATTTTCTCACATATATATTTTGTGTCTCAATAGGCTACTTGAAACAATTAAGATGACAAGTAGATGTTCAGTGTGTCAAGACTTAAAAGCTGTTTGCATTAAGTTATTTTCAATTTGATTGTTTTTTTATTCAATCAATTTAGCCTTACATTTGAACTTTAAGAAAAAATAAAGTACAAACATGAAATTGACTTATATATTATTAGGGCAAGGGAAATTGGAAAAACAAAGCTGATATTTGGAATGAGAAACATTTCTTTTGAAGGTATAACTTTTCAACTTTGTAACCTTTTAAAAGACAAACTTTTCTGTCCAAACGCCAGTTTTGTTTTTATTTTGAAAGAAAATATCCGGTTAATGTGCCTGTATTTCTGGACTTTTCACGGAGCCTCAAGATTTCCCCGCAAACTGACTGAGACCGCCTACACCGTCCTTCTAATGCTCCTATTGGTGGTCCCCGTCATGCATATAATAGCGACTCTCTGATTGGTCCTCACTCCGTCAGTCATAAAGAGAATTGTGGGCGAGGACAAGGCTAAAGTTCACTCCAGTTCAGCTACTTTCAAGGAACTAGCTTCTCACGCAAGGCCCTCCCTGGCGTGTCACGTACTTCACGCAACACGAATTTAATTACCCTTTTTTGCACATTTGTTCGGCTGGAGGGCTTGTTGAGCCATTGTTGAGTCACAAATAGTGACATAACTTGGAAAAACGTTTGAATTGAAAAAAACTTACCTTGTTTGATTGGCGGGAGAGCTGCAAATCAGAGATTGTCTATTGCCACACTTTTCACTCCACTGAAAAAAAAAACACCTACTGTAACTGTCAGGGTAAAACCATAGACTGTACATATTGGGTCAAACTTGTAAATATAACAAACTACTCATACACCTATGTGAAGTGTTCCTTATTATATTAACGGGAGTTAATGTCCAAAAGTACAACTTTGAATCCATCAACTTATGGTAACGAGACCAATAAACAAGGCCTGAATAAAGTGTGTAAAATTGCCTTTTCTCTGATAAACATAAATTAGTTTTTAAAATAACATTCATGTTAAAGAAAAAAAATCATGAAACATATAGTGCCATTATCAACTCAAATCTTAACATTACTGTATTGTCTTTTTTATCCTACAACAATTTTAAATATTTTCCTGTTATGTATTTATTTTAATATCTTGTTGCTTTTATGTGTCATATTTTATTTTATTTTATTTATATACAGATTTTTTAATTCTTGTGCATTAGTCTCTCAATGATTTTATCAATGATTTTATAAACTACTTTTTGTCAACAACTTTCCTGCACTCTTGTTAAGCACTTTGAACTGCAATTTAATTTGTCTGAAAGGTGCTATATAAATAAAGTTTGATTGATTGATTGATTAAGGTATCAAATCAAATTTCATACCAAAAAAGGAAAACACAAAACTTTGTGTAATTCATCATACAGTAGTTAAAACTACCTCATAATCAAACAGTATGTGTTTGGGTTTGTGGAAATAGAAACGGAGTGAGATGTCTTCTCTCTTCTCTGGGATCATTTTTTTTTAGATAGAACAGCAAAATTAATGAATTATTCTTAAAACGGTTTCTTTCATTGAATAATTGTCAGGAAATAAATTATTATCATCAATTCTATCTCATCACGGGTTAGTGTACATCTAGGTGTTAGGTTGGGACCTATATATGAACGTTTAAATCGAAAAGAAGTCTAATTAGCTTAACTTAGCTGTGAGTGTTTTGGGGTCAGGAGACATGAAGAGGTGAGTGAGGCACTATTAAAGCTTTTACTTAAAATTATGTATTCGTTGATTTTATTGTAGATTTTTTTTTTCTTCAGGTGTCTGTCAGGTCTTTATTGGTCTTTATGAATTGTACAACGGTAATGTTTTAAAAAAAACAATACATGAACAACATAAAGATTTAATGGCCATTATCAGCCTCAAGAGTGCAAAGTTGTCAATTCAACAAATTCACAGTATTTCAGTCACTGTTATTTATTAAAAACGGGATCAAATGGCAGCATCTTATTTGATAAAACCTGTAACTATCTGTCAGTGTAAGATATGGCTCTCTGTGTTGGTGCAGGATGAGTGGAGGTGTACATCAGTCCATGTTTTTCCTTGAGCTTCCAGACCTGAAGAAGCTCTGCTGTATCAGTCTGACTCTGCAGGAGGAGGGCGAGGAGCCCAGGAGCAAACAGATCAAGATCTGCAGGTGACAGCCAAAGGAGGAAACTCTTAACATGTGCCCTAAAGTAATTAATTAAAGGAACAAAAAGCCTTTTCTTTGCTTACAATACAGCAGACTCCCCTTTCAAAAACTGTTATTTCACTTTGTAGAACAGGGGTTGCTGTTCTACCACTGCTTAACAATCCCAAATTATCCTCATGTTGACCCTTCATGTTGTCACACTGTGAAACCTATAGAATAATGTTGCATGATTTGCAGCTCAAAATAACCCTTATTTATCTTATACTGGCGTTAGTAGAAAAACAAAACTAATTTCAGCCTCTGCCTGAAATGGTTAGTTTCAGCTGCTGTCTCTTTAAGGCCCCAAATTCACCGTGCCTACTTTCTTCTGATTGGCCAGTTCTCTGAAGCCTTCTGGATGGCAAAACACTTATGATCTGAAAATTGCCCATATTTAGTTTGGCCATCCAGCATTGTAACACTATATGTGAGTTGAAATGGAAATCAGCCTATAACAGGTTAACGTTAAATGTAATCTTTTTTCTGTTGTTTTGTGGTACAAAATTATTAAACTAACCATCTAAACATCAAAGTAGCACAATAACAGAAATGTACGTACAGATCCAGGCAGCAATAGACCAACAACTCCTTTGCTATGTGAGCTAGAATTGCTTTTTTTTGTCAAAGGAGTCTGGTGGCTTTGAAGGGAGTGATGGAACAGCTGTTTCTGGTTAAATACAGAAAATGTAAAGCCCATGATGCCCATAATTATGGAAAAAAAGAATGAAATAGATTTAAACTTGTGAAAGAAAAGGAAAACTTTTCACTGAGATGAATGTGGTGTAAAAGTCCTGGACAGATGTGAAGATTTGAAGGGACTTGTGAAGCATTGGAAGAGTTTATTCAAAGATGAGAGCTTGACTCAGGTTTAACCAGCTCTGGTATTATTTATAATGATGTTGGTCTTTGTCCGTGTCTGTGTTGAACACAAACTCAAGTTTTACTACATCCTGAACTTGAACCCAGCATTCCTGTGTTTGTGCCCTTGACTACGCTTATGTTTGTCCACAGAGAGTTGGTGCTGCTGTACTCTGATGTGGTGGCCTCCCCAGCTCTGGACTCCTTCACTGAGATAACAGCGGTCATGGCTGTAAGAAACACACACACAAACACACACACACACACACACACACACACACACACACACACACACACACACACACACACACACACACACACACTAGGGTTGTTATCAGTACTTAATGAGTCTTTGCGGTGGTGCTTATAACATTAATTGACGTGTGCAGAAGTTAATTGGCTGAAGAAGAAGTTGACTGTTGGATTAGACTAGAAGTAGACAACTTTTAAAATAAAGTCACAAAGAAAAAGCTGCTCCAACTCTTCATGCTGCGACGAGAGAGTAGGAGGAGTAGGAGTAGGAGGAGTAGGTGAGTAGGTGAGTTTTACTCACCTGTGTAAGGTGAACTTTCAGGGCATGTAGTCCTACTATACCTAATCTACATGAGCTACTCTCTTGTAGTATTTATGGATTTATTCAGTAATGTATACATTTGTAATTATGAGAGGGAATTTACCTCCATGCAACATGCGCCATACAGAATGATAACCATCTTCAAACACAGGTATCAAATCAGCCAACACTCCCCTACAGAAACAAATCCAAATCAATGGATTCACTCAGGTTTCATTTGGCAGATGGAAGTAACTTTTTAATTTTCCTCAGTCTTACACCACTACTGTTCCAGCTGGGCCTTTACATACCGTCATCTTCACCTCTCCCTGTAGAACACACTGTTTTTTTTTTTTTGGTATTCACTGTAGTTAAAGATCTGAGGACTTCCTCCACTGCAGGGCTCAGAGATGTGTTCGCGTGCCGACACTTCCCAAGCACAGACACGCAGGCAAAACATAGTTGGTCTAAATTCCAAACATTCCATGTGTTTGTCTACACACACACACACACACACACACACACACACACACACACACACAGGAAAAGTCTCATTGTCAGCTCTGTGACATAATAATGCCTCCGTCTCACGCTACTCTCATTCACTGTCATTTATGTTCCTACCCGATCAGTTCATCCTGCCACAGCTGCACTGAGCATGTGCAGCTACCATATGTTAGGATTTGATTTTTTTTGGACTGGCAGATTTTTGGTTACTCAAAAGCAATTTTTATGCACACATGAGACGGTTATTTCAATATAAAACATGACTGTAGCAGCATGAAACATTTTTATTTGACTGTCAATTAGTCTACATTCAGGAAGTCTTTATTACAGTTAATTTAATCTGATGTGAACAAATCCATTAAGCACCTTTGATTAACAAATGCTTTAAAATGACAGCCTCCTCTTTCCTCATGTTGTCTCTTTTCTCGGCAGGTCCCGTTTTACCAAAAAGGCATCCTGCAGGTGTTTGGAAGAAGACGCAGTCTGAAGGTTGGAAGAAATGACGAATAAATGGAGTTTGAGTTTTTGCTTCAGACTCAAATATAAGATTTTAAACCAGTGGATTGTGTGTGTGTGTGTGTGTGTGTGTGTGTGTGTGTGTGTGTGTGTGTGTGTGTGTGTGTGTGTGTGTGGTTGTGTGTGTGTGTGTGTGTGTGTGTGTGTGTGTGTGTGTGTGTGGTTGTGTGTGTGTGTGTAGCTGGGCTCTCCTCAGCGTGTGTTTCCAGGCGTCCTGCAGGCCTGTCTGTCCTACTCTCTGATCACAAGACTGGCTCCCAGGTGGAATAAAGCAGGACTCTACCTCGTCAGCGGTATGTGTGTGTTTATGTTGTCTAAACCTGCTGCACGCAAACATTTACATTTTTGTGGTAGTTCATATTTGGGGAAATAGATTTTCAAAACTGAAAACTTCATGTTACATTTGAAGTCCTCACTGATACTCCTCTCTTGCTTTAAAACATGGAGCCCTATTTGAAGGCGTAAAGCATGAGGCGTAAAGTACATTTTGGGTGTGCTTGACTACATTTTGTTAGTAACGTGATGCTCATTCTAAGGCCCTGAGCGCACAGAGGTGGGAATATACGTCATTTGATTATACATCGGTGTGATGTATACATCAAGACTTGCTTGGCTGCAGACAGTTTTTTAAACAGTATTTCTTTTGAGTAAAGTAGTTCAGATATTTATGAGTTAAGGCTGCTGGGACTGACAGAACAAGTGAGGAAGTGATACCAATGAGTTCACATGAATCAGCCGTTCAGAAGTACTGCAGCTTTATATAATAACACTACGATTATCATCTGTTGTCAGTCAAATATTAACAGCTGGTCAGTGTTTTGCAGTAGGCTGTAGTGTGTGTGTGTGTGTGTGTTTGTGTGTGTGTGTGTGTGTGTGTGTGTGTATGTGTGTGTGTGTTTGTGGGTGAAAAAGTGTCTGCTGTGTGTTGCAACAGTCAGTAAGGCCTTCACCTTGGACCCAGTCGGACATAAAATGGATGTGTGTGTGTGTTTTTTTGTTTGCGTGTGTGTGTTTGCTGGATGAAATTGTAGCTGTAAAAAATAACAACATTAACATTTAAGTTTAACGAGTCCAACATTTAAATTTATTTCTTTATCAGAGTTTGAAGGAAAAACATTTTGACAAAAATCTGTTTGTTTATGATCTTATGTAACAAAAGCGGTAAGTTGTGTCCAAACTTTCCAAACACAAAATAATCCAAACAAACTAACAGGTCAAGGTAGCAGCAGACAGTCATCTCCTGTGTTCTGGGGTAAAATACCTGTTTTTATCAATGGAGTCTGGTGTGTTTAGAGAGTGATGTAACAGCTGTTTGTGGTTAAATAAATCATCTTCCTCTGTTACAAAAAGGTCTGTCTCTGTAGGGATCATTCCTTTAATGTTGTCAGACACTTGGAAGAACAATCTGAGCCGTCAGGGACACAAACAACAACTTTTAGTGGACACCCTTTGCGGGGATTATATTGCAACCATTAGAGCCTGATTCACAACCATAGGCTAAATAAATCTGAGCACTGAGTCAATGAGACCCTAAACTACAGAGAATAAAATAGGGCCCAGGATAAAAAGTTAAATTTAGAATTTCCCTTTAAAAGTTGAAAAGTTGAGGTGCTGTTCTTGCAGCTGTGGCTCATGAAATTCTGAAGTTGATATTTATTTTAACGTTGTGTTTTTTTTCTCAGGAAGAGACTTTCTGACTGACGGGGGGAGGCTCAACGCTGTCAGTAAGTTTCTCTGTGACTCGTTAATCTCTTACACTCCTTACGTTTTATTGTTCTACTTTGAACCAGAGCTGCAGATTACAGGTTAATATCAGAGGATGTGTGTTTGTGTTAGTGATTTGATCAAGCAGTATACTCGCTAAGATGTAATGTCCATTTCCGATTGGCTGCATGTTGGCTGTGGGACAGCTGCGTCTCCCTGAACTGTATATTTGTTTACATTTCTTTTATAAGTTACATTTCCTTGTCTTGAATTCTACGCTTTTAAATACTATTTCAACCTATCAGGCTGTTTGCAACGTGCATGGATTATTTAGAGCGTCTTTATTCAAGATTCCGTTTTGTACTTATCAGAAAACGATCTCATATACATTATTGACGAGCCCGTAATTTATTTAGAGCAAAAACAACGAATGAATCAGAATAACAGGGAGAGTATTGTGTTTGATTTGAATTATTCATATAGACTGAATTAAAAGTGATTCATGACTACATGTTTAGAAGTTGTTTTTGTGTCATATCCAGGGGTGCTTTCAGTTTTCTTTTAAACAAGTTATTAGGCTCATCAATTAACAATCTTACTAACATAATTAACAGGTCCTCACTTTACATAGAGGGCAAAACATCTCTCCAAGCAGAGAGCGAGAAAAGAAGACGGGGAGAGAGAGAAAAAGAGAGAGAGAGAGAGAGAGAGAGAGAGAGAGAGAGAGAGAGTGATCGTACCAGAAGAAACATCATTGTTAACCTGGTGTTTTTATGTTCAAAGTGTTACCTACCTGTTTCACTGCTTTACTGTAAAATAATAATAATCATAAAACAGGTAGGCTAGCCTTTAAGTAACCAATAAGTTACCTCAGGAGTGACTTGATAAGAAAACAACTGTCCTGGAAGAACTTCAGTTTGAAGAGCACTTTGCATTATATATCATGTTCTAATAGAAGGTCACTGTATCGCTCTACATATCATTTTACTGTTTATTCTGTCAGCAAAGCTGCTCACTCCGGCAGTGTGAACACTCTGACCTTGCGAGGAGGTTGGGCACATGGAGTCTGAGTGGTCCATGTAGAGGTGATAACTTAAGAACCCGCTGGTTAAGGAAGCAGTCAGGTTGAAGAACGAAGCCCTTCGGCCTTGGCTTGCTCAGGGTTTCTGGAAGCAGACAGGTATCGGGTGGCTCGGAGGGCTGCAGTTCGAGGCTCGGAGTTTGGAGAGGCTGAGGAGAAAGACTTTGGGTTGGCCTCAAGGAGGTTCTTGCAAACTCTCAGGCGACTCAGGAGGGGACAGCAGGGATTGGCTCAGGTCATCCCAGCAGGAGTGGAGACAGCTGACCTGGACTGGGGATATAGTTGAGTGGTTGACGGAACACTTTGAGGAACTCATAAACTCAACTAACACGTCCTCTGATGAGAAAGCAGAGTCTGATGACCCAGGGGAACCCTCTTTTATATCCTAGGCAGAGGTCGCTGAGGTAGTGGTGCGCGCCCCATGTATGGAGGCTTTGGACCTCCGGGGGAGGCAGCCCGGGTTCCAGTCCGACTGTGGCTCTGACTCTTATCGACTATCTTATCTCTACAATAAAGGCACCAAAAGCCCAAAAATAATTCTTAATATAAAAAGCTCCTCAGTGGTAGGGCACCGGATGAGACTCGCCCTGAGATGCTGAAATCGCGATTCATCTGATCTGAAACCCTATGAGAGATGTTTTCTGTGTGTGTCAGGCATGGAGCTGAGCACCAGTGAGGGACAACTGTGCATCAGTATAGACGCCAACACAGTCCGACTGCCTCCAACCACAGTGAGAGAACAAAAACGATTTATTCTCAATGTCTTGTATGTGCAAACTTACACCCCACATATTGTTATTTTTCTTCAATGAATTTAGTGTATTTTTCATCTTGGGACATATGTTTACATATTTTGGGGTTGAGTTGACAAAAGTGTTTTGAATTGTTCTCCTTTGGGGCAAATGTTGATCAAAGCACGTGCACTAAACCACCAAGTCATTACATCGCTCTTTTCAGAGTCACCAGACTCCATTGACAAAAACAGTGATTTGACCTTAAGGATTGATGGGTGCCCTGTGCAGGGTCTACTGCTGGCCCGAACTGTTTGTTTGTTTGTGTTTTTTTTTTTTTTTTATGACTTTGCCGTTTTTAAATGGACAAATGAACAAACTCACTCATGCGGGCTGCGTTTTTTGGATTGATTCTTTGTTCTGAAAGGATAAAATCCTAGTTTTCGTTTTGGAGTCTAGTGGATTTGAAGACCAAAATATGCAATTCATTTTTCAGAAAAAATAACCAACCTCCCCTTTGACTTTTTATCTGCACCTTTCACATTTACATAACTCACAAAGCAAATGTTTGTACAAAATAACCATACTCTTCTTTCCCAGTCCTGTTTAAAGCACTGAATGTTTGTGTGTTTACTTTTTGTGCAGCTGGAGGACTTTGACCTCCCCCTGTTAGTGCTGAGGAGGTTCTGCAGTGAACCTGACTCCGTCCTCAACCCCACCTCCACAGGGGGAGCCATCTGGTGTCACGTCCTGCCCAGGTAGGACAGCTCCACCTGCTGGACACAAAGCAAACCGTTATCTGTGTGGATTGTTTTTATAATGGATACATACACTTCTCCGATCACTTGATAGTCAGCCTACAGTTGAGATCACATCCTGCCTCATGTCCTCCCTGATCTCACCACAAAGATCCTTTTCTCCTGTTAGCATGAAGCTTGCACCGCTCAACTTTTGATTTTTGACATTTTCCTATAAAATATTTATGCAGAGTGCAGAGTGTGAGGATCATTTAAAACTCTTCAACCTTATTCTTTACTTTACTTCCTCTAACCAAAAACAGGTTCTACACTCCCCCATAGCTCATCAATCCTCTCTATCAGTTTGGTTCAAAGGTTATTTTCAATTCTATAACGACCTAAATGCATAATTCTCATCAGACGAGGGATTAAAGACAGCTGATGGGGAAGTCCTTTAACTTATCCTTTAGAATGTGGTCTCCTCTAATTGTATTGAACTAATTATCTGTTTGATTTTGTAATACATAATACAAAACAAAACAGATAATGCTATAACAGGAGTCCTCTGTGAAGGGAGGCCGGTGTCTGCTCAGCTGATCGTGCTGTTTTTGATGTTTTTAAGAGCCAGAAATTCTGGGACTTGTTGGGTAAAAACAACACCAAAGATAAGATGCTTTATTCAGACTGATGAGCCAGAAGCAGTGTGTGTAATACTGACTATGAGCAGCAGAGGGAGCTGCAGCTCTTTTAAACACAAGGCTGAATCAGAAGCGAAGGCAGTGTTTATTCTCTTTTTTTATTCTCTGATGTTATTCTATTATTTCATTACATTATATATGTGTGTGTTTGTGTTTGTGTGTTTTTAGTATGAAGAAAGGTCAGATCATCACCATCAGCCGTCAGTTGCCCAAAGACGGACCTTTCAGGACCTACAGCGACCTGCAGAGTCACTGGAACCACCTGGTACCACACATATTTCTTATTTATCGTTCCTATTCTTATGATTTTTTTTTTTTTTTGCTGCTTATTTAATCATAGCACTGGTCTTTGTGAATAAAAAGGTATTTCCAACAAGGCTTATTTGTATAGAAAGGGGACAATTTGAAATGTTTGAATATTCCCTAATTTATGTACCGTACATGCGTTTGGACAGGCACACCCTTTGTGTGTGCTTTGTGGATCGCACGCTTTCGTTTCCTCTTATTTCTACAGGTTCAGCAGAACAATCCTTTTGTGAATCAGGCCCTAAGTGTGTCTACCTGTGTGTGTGTGTGTGTGTGTGTGTGTGTGTGTGTGTGTGTGTGTGTGTGTGTGTGTGTGTGTGTGTTTTTCAGTACGGTTACAGACTCCCTGAGCTCGCAGAAGAAGAGGTGGTGTACTGCAGCATCTACTTCAGACTGGTGGGAGAGAGACTCTTCACGTATCCTGAAACACTCAACTCATAACATATAAACATTTATTGTTTAATGTGATTAAACTGATCACCTCCAAAATAAGAATAAAATGTTGACCAAATTTAGAGTAGTCATGAATTATTGTAACAGTTAAATCTGATTTGACAAAAAATACTATAACCTGCAGGACCTTTTTATTTCTTTGTTTATGTATTTATTCTTTCAAATATTGAAGAAATAAGACGTAATAAATAAGAAAATAATGAGAGTGACTTTATTATCTGCTAAGTGAATTGTAGAATTGTAGAATTATTAAAATATAAATCTAATGCAGTTAAAGCTGCGGTGTGTGGGCCTGACGGCTGGAATCGGTCTGCTCTCAGAAATGATGTAAAGTATTTATGATTTTATGTCGATGTTGTTGCTTTAACCTCCACCCTGAGCAGCTACCCTCTGAGCTGTATCCGCCTTCAGCCTGTGCAGCCCGGCCCTCGCGTCAGCCTGCAGGGGGCGCTGGGCTCCTTCCTGTCTGACGCCAGCGACCGGCTGCAGAGTGTGTGTGGCTTTCCTGCACGACTGACCAACAAACCGTGTTATCGCACTGTCGGACTGTGCACAGCTGCCACAGTAAAGGTACACACTCGTACACACGCACACACGCACACACACACACACACACACACACACACACACACACACACACACACACACACACAAGGAATACATTCAGGAAACAAGCTAAAGTGAATGTGTTTGGGTAGTTTAGTCAATCAAGCATGTGTGTTAGTGTTATGTTAGCCTCAGACACAGCTGTGTGTATTTTGTTATGATGAAAAGAAACCCACGGACACTGTGACCATGACTAGCCTCCGTACATGGGGCGCGCAACATACTGTATCTGCGCCCCTAAGGAGCTTTTTTTTTTGCATATACATGTTGACATTTTGCAGCCTGCCTTCAAAGGTGCTTGTGTGACATGTGGATTTGACTTAGAACTGACTTTGTTATTGTTACTAAATGGACCTGGGACTGGAAATTTGACTGTACTTTGGATGGAAAAATAATTTAATTTTAACTTCCATAAAGTTGATTTGCCCCGAAGTGTTGCATTGCATGATTGACAATCTCAGAACCAATCAGCACTCATCATCTATCATCGTCTGATTTACGACATTTGCCTATGGGAACACTCTCCATCATTCTGGTTAAACCAGCGGTTGGCATTGAACGACATTCAGGCAAAACTCTGTCCACAACATCCCGCAGTAACGTGAGCTAGAGAGCAGCTTCACTCTGTCTCACTTCAGCCGTATGAGCCCTGACCAAAACAGAAACCAATTTTCCTGTGATTTATTTGCAATTAACAGGAATGAAGTTTTCCGAAATAAAAACATCACGATGCAGATTTGTGAAAAGTCAAAAGTCAGGTCTGTCGTCAAGAGGAGAAGTAAACAACTTGTGGGATCGGTCACTTCTGATGTGTTTCAGGTTGTCAGGGAATCTCTGATTGGCCTTTACCACACAGCATCAAGCAGATTCCAGTTGAAATGTTTGATCGATGATAAATTGTTAACTGCACTTTAATGCAGATATCTGTTTATAGAGAGAAAGAATCGTCATCAAAACAGCCCCGATGGGAGCTGGTATTTCCTTAGCGTGGGTAATGTTACTTCTGTCTTTTGCCGTCCACACCGACTGTTTTCTCCTGCACACACCAAAGCCTGCTGATATGATAGGTAATTGGTTAATACAGCTTGGACTACAAATGTAGTACAAACGGTAACTAGAACACTTACCATGCTGAATATCTAGACCCCGTGTACAGATTCTATTCAGTTTCTGTGGTCCATCTACAATAGTAGGCGGTGTGTGTATTCTTTCATGTTCTTTCTTTTCCACACAAACTCACAACACGTACCCTCACAGGCATGATATTAAATGTGCGTGTGTTGAGGTTGAAGTTGGAGGAGGGAAAGCGATTATCGGAGCGTTTCCCACCCTGTAAAACCTTCATGGACAGCTTTATGAGCGTAAAGGTGCGACGCTGAGGAGAAAGAGGAGGAGAAGGGAGGTGCAGAAACATTACCCCCCCCCCCCCCCCCCCCCCCGAATACTGAGGAGTCTGTTTCATGATACAGATGTCAGCAGGACGGGGAAGGAAATGTGTTTCTTGTTTGTCTCTTTTAATGAAAAATCAGCCTGAGACACATGGAAAAGCAAAAAGCGATATTTCATTTTGTTTCTCCAAGGTTGACAAATGTTATAAGTCATATAAATGACTGCTTTTGGATAATAACTCAGTTTTTAATGGTTTTTAACATTTGTTCATCCTCCCTGAGCGGCTCTGATATTCAGTCCATAGATTAAAAAATACATTCTGCAGCTGTTAAGTTATTTCTCATCCTCAGAGCTCATTCTGGGCTTTTCTTATTCACAGGGTGAAGCTAAAGTGTATTTTATCAACTTTAGAAACTCTGCACAGTGAAACATCCCAAAAGATCGATTCAGTGCGCTCAGAGTGAAACTAAAATATTGATGGTGTTCTGCAGAGTTCATTTCCAAAGCTACTTTTATGTTGTCGTGGAAACTCAAAGACTTTATAGCTTCAGAAGAATTTAAGCCATCTGTTAAAAAAGAAAACTTCAAGCTGAAGTCTGAAATATTACGGCTAAGTTCCAAAAGAAAAAAACATAGACAGTAGTATATCCAATCCCCGGCTGCCGTCAGTGAGAGAGAGAGAGAGAAAGGTAGAATACCTGATCAATGCAGCACTGGATCAATAACTCCCGTGTCATAGAAAGTCAAATTTGTGTTTATGTAGTCTGGTGTGAATAACAATCTGACCCGGTCGGGGACAAACACAACTTTTTCTACAATGCAGCCATTACAGCCTTTTTCACGGTTGCAGACTGAAGCAATGTAGCGGAGCAGCTCAAAAATAATGTTGTACCTTTACACAAAAATGTGAAAAAAATTGAAAAAAATAAGAAAATGGCTGTTTTGTTATTAGCCCTAAGGGTTCATATATACTTAGACCAGTGGTTGTAAAACTTTTTCTGTCATGCCATGCAACATTTTTCTTGCGCATTGATTTGAAAACTGTGGGTTCCTTATCTGCAAAATACTTTTTCTTTTCTTCACTGAGCCTTTGGGTCTCTGTTCAACACAACAAAAGTCCCGTTTAAAAAAGTTTTCCCTTGCCACTCCGTTATCACAACAGGTGAGCCTCGTGTGGGGAGGAATGGATGTCTCTCTCTTTTTCTCTCTCTGGTCAGATTACAGACCTGCTACATTTGAAGGTGTACAGAGTGAGCGAGATCAATCACCTACTAGTTCATTGATCTTAAACGCAGATCTTAAACACCCCCCCCGATGATAATTAAACTGATGATATCATCCTTTTACGGCTACACCGTCAGTCCAAAATAAAGCTCATGTTTCTAAAGTTACTGTGAAGAAGGTTTAGGTTCTTCTCTTCTTCTCCTTCAGGTGTTGAATGGTGAGCAGGTGAATCTCACCTCCTCCTGCTCCATCAGGCCAGTCCTCACTCAGCTCCCTCCTCCTCCTCGTCCTCCTCCTCTTCCCCCCCGGCCTCTGAAGCGCTCATTCAGTTCTCAACCTCCAGGCCGAGTGCCTCTCACCCAGCAGGACGGAGTGCAGAGGATTCTGGGTAATGGATGTGGATTCAGGGGCAGACTGACACAAAGTCACGGGTATCAAGAAGATCAACATTGGCCCTCCTCCTCCTCATGTGGTGTTTCCTCCTCTTCTGATTCCTCGAGGCATCAGTCAGCTCCTTCACTCTCCTCCTCTGCCTCTTTTTTCTCAGTTTTCCAGCCAGCCTCCTCCCTCACCTCCTCCTCCTTCACCTCGTCCCCCTCTTTGCTCCCCCCTCTTCCTCCCCCGACTCAAACCCCAGTGCTTCCTCCTCCCAAACTGGTTCCCATCTTCACGAACAAGTGTCCATCGCGTCGTATCAACGTGGCCCTCCTGAGAGCGCAGAAACAGGGACAGCAGCTGATTGGAGGAGGGGAGGAAAGAGGGCGGGTGACCTTACCTGCTTTTGGGAAGAAGACCCTAACCACGTTTTGTACTTCTTCTTCTTCTTCTTCTTCTTCTTCTTCTTCTTCTTCTTCTTCTTCTTCTTCTGTTTTCTCTTTTTCAGCTTCATCTTGCCCACCTACCATTCCTAGCTTCAAACCTCGCCCTAAACCCAAGAGCAGCGCCTTCCCTCTTCCAGCAGGTCACCCCAAACTCAAACGCCTCCCCAGCCTCAGCCCGGGCTTCAGGTCTAAACCCGGGCTCATCCTCAGTCCAAATCCAGAAATCCAGTACGAAGCCAAGTCCAGCAACATAACCGAAAATATGGCAAGTTTAGAAAGCAACACTGCAGCTATGTCAAGAGGAAAGGTGCAGGAACAAGCATCAAAAATGTTTTTCCATAATTTATCTTGTGTCTCTTCATTTATTTTAGGTCTTTATAATGATAGGTAGTCTGTGAGGTAGATTATTGAAACATTTTGGTAGAAGAAGGTCGTTTTTTTTTTTCAGCTAATAGGATAAATGTTGTTTCGTCAGAGTTAAGACACAGCTGCAAAATCCTGTTTTATTTCCTTTAAGCAGGAACTTTTGATCATCCCAAGCAGTTATCATGTGAAGCTATGTGCTAACTGACCTGCTTTGTTCTTGTGTTTTTCAGGGAGTTGCGTTTGAGTCAAAGCCGAAGAAATCCAAATCTTTGCTTCGAGTTACAGATGTGGAGAAAATGGCCAGGAGCAACCAGGTGAGGGGAGAGGGTAGACTTTACACCTCCGTTGGGTTTGGGTTTGGGGGTCTTAAAGCACACATAATACTCTTTACATCAACTCAGTTGTGCCGTAGAGCAGACCCCAGAAATAAGGGTGCCAGGGACCGGGGATCCCCACTGTTTAAATTTTTGTAAATATTTTTACAATAAAGGGGGAGATATATAATTTTAAATGATCTAAAATTGTATTAGTTTTTATGAAAGGCGTCTCGCAGCCCCCTGTCTTGGTGGCTTGCAACTCCTCGGGGTCCAGACCCTCACTTTGGGATGACACTGATTTAATCATCTATGCATATCCCTTTATGGCTACCGTTCAGAGGATAAGCCCTTCTGATTTAGGTAGCATCATGACTTTTTCCCTCGCGTGAACCTAAAGAAGAAACTGACAACAAATTGTTTTAACCCAATAAATTAAACTTTCTATGTCCAGAAAGCTAAAGAGTCCAGGTGATGTTCATTTTGAATATTCTCATGTCGGCAAAACTTCATGTCCAACATTCGTCCCTGAGTGGACAGACAGCCTGTACGCATCAACTGCACGTGTGAACACATCTGTGGTTTAGGATTAAGAAAGTGTGTTAGTGTTTCTTCACCCGTGTCTGTGTTTAAATCAAACTACAATCCCAGAAATATCCCTTTGTGTTGTTTCCGTGCGTGTAATAAAGCTTGGAGCCTAAAGGGGACACTCCAGTTGTTTTGTTTATGATATTAAAGTGAAAGAAAGTAAAAGTCCTGGCACTTTGTTTCAGAGAAAAAGAAGAGACGAATCTCCTATGCGTCCACTCGTACAGCTTCAGCCTCCTCATAAACATCCTGAAGGAGGACGACATACATTAACGTGATGTATTAAAGAGTGTTAGTGTGATGAATGGCACACGCACGGCTCCCTCTCCTTACAAACATCCTTCCTCAGGAGGGTGAGGACTGTTAAAGTGATGAATGTGTCAGGAGGAGCTGCGAGCCCACAGGGAGCACAGAACATTAATAACAACATTCATCAGTTTTACGGCTCCAACCTGCAAGTTTTCAAGAACAATATATCAGCTACCCTTTCTCTTTTACTTTTATTTACACAGTTTCAACAGCAGACACTTTGCTCTCCGGCATTTTTTAACTCTGTTCTCAATATATAAACTTTATTCTATTTATCCTGGAGCTTTTAAGAACAACCAAAACACACAAAATAATACTCCTGAGTCAAACAAACCATTTATCTCTGTGTAAATATAAATTCATTTCTTTCCCAAACATTCCCTCACATAACCTCAGTGAGGGATTATTCTCAGCATTGACTTGTTTTTGTCTATGTTTGATGCGTAATGCCAAATAAATACTCACCAGTTTCTCATCTTCCATGACTCATCGGCAAGAAAAGTCTGTCTGATTGATATCATATCGTGCAGCTCTTTACAGGTTGCACAGTGAACTAACTGCTGTGCATGCATACATGTGTCTAACCTGTCCATAAACATTCAAGGAATGTTACCTTGTTAACTTGTCCTGTTGCTGCTTAACAACGTGGCCATATATGTGGGCTGTTAACGGAGCAGACGTGTACAGTGTAGTGTATTGTAAGGAGACATGTAGTAGATGATGGTGACAGCGCATCTCATTCTCCTTCCGTTTTGAAGCCAGAATACTCCTGTGACAGGCTGACAGATTGTGCTGGTGACATAATTTAGAACCAAGACATGTGCAGAAGGGAGCTGCCTGATCGAACCACAGAATTGATGCCACGCCCCTTCAGCTAATCGCAGCAACACATTTAACTTCAATCAATCAATAAAACTTTAAAGGAACCCTCAAGTGGGTACAGTCCGCAGCAGATCAGATTCTGGTGTCTGTTTGAATCAGAGACTCTCCCAGTAGTCTGTTGCTCTCTCCATCTCAACATACAGTCAGTCGTCTGGACAGGTAGCTAAAGGTACGCAGGAACATTTTTAGAAATGGTCAGATATGGTTGAATGGTTGTAAATTCAATGTATGCCCTCCTGAACTCTCTCCTACTGCTGTCTCTAGGGATGAGTGCAATTGACCGGCTTAACGATTTAAGTTGGCATCATCACTAATCAGCCCCAGAAATACATGCTTTTTTTTAAACGTGGGCCCACAATGCCAGTTAAAGGTTGTGTCTGAGCTGTAACACAGCCTCCTGCCAACTGCTGTAGCTTCGGGTTAATGGGCCTGCTCTCCTCACTCTAAAGCCTGGATGTAAACCAGCATAATGTTCGGTTGGTTTCTCATAAGAGTGGAACGTTTCAGCAGTGTTGTGATCTAGAAATGGAGATAAAGTGTCAAGGTAAACTGGTGAGTCGTGCATATGACACAACTGAAATACACACAAAGGTGAGACGTCACCCTCCATCTTTTGGAAGTTTTATATTGACAATTGTGAATGCTCCGTCCAGATTTAACTTGAGCACATAAATCATGAGTTTGGTTGTTAACAATTAAGTCGTACAGTGTGAGCTGACATTCCACCACCACTTCCATACAGTCGTACAGAGTACACTGGGCTTCAGGTGACAGGTTTTATTTGACATTACAGTTTCTCGTCCCATTATTTTGCTATTTGTTTTTATTTTTTTTTACCACCTTCACTATGTATTAACTCTACATCCCTGCATATTGTTTCTTTTGTGCCTCTCTCTTCATATTTTCTCTCTCCAGTTGTTTAAGCTGAACTCTGCGACCCTGCTGGCCTGGTTAAAAGGCAGAGGAGCGACTGTCAGTGCCAAACACAAGAAGGAGGAGCTGATGCTGAAGGTCATGGGCTGTCTCGCCGAGGCTTGAGGCCCACACACACACTAACACACGCACACACATGCACCCACACTCTGCCCATATCGACTTAATCTACTTACTCTGGAGCATTAATGCTGCTCTAAGCGACTTGATTCAAGATTTGATGTTAAAACAGAAGCTGCAACAAAAGAGCACTTTCATCCTCGCTAATTGAGATGCTGAAGATTTGCCCAAATTTTAATCTTGTGTTAGATGAAGTCGCTTTGGAGTCCTATAAAGTGAAATACAGACTTCATAAGATTTTTTGCTTTTGTTTGATCAGATTGTTAAGATCTGTGAAAGTGTATGCTGTTCATTCACAAAACGTTTAAGAAAATGTTCTTTTCATTGAAGGAATTCTGTGTTTGTTTTCCTTCTTTCTTTTAAAAAACTTAAAACTTCTACCCTAAAGGGGAATTGTTTTTTTATGGCCCCCTTTTCAACATATTTTTGGCTCTGAAGACCTTGTAGGTACAGAATTTTTCAATAATCGTTCAGCTGGCAGCAGGGAAACAGGCTGTAACAACTTTGAACTTTTTGTTCCTATAAATTATTTATAAGCCTAAATATGTTGAATAAAAAAGGCCAAAGATGCACAGACACTGGAGTTGGCTGTAAATAAGTTCTCTACCGCCGATGTTTCAGTTGTTAAAGTCACACTGAAGGGTTGAAAATAGGAAAGTTTAGTTCTGATTCATCGAAGGTGAAAAGATGTATATTTGAATAGAAAATATTCTCTGTTGTGAATTATTCCACCAATATTTCCTTATTTAAAAATGATTAATACAAAAACCTATGAGCTGTTGTTCAAAAGTATGTTAAAATATATTTATTTATAAAAAAAATGTTGAGAAATTGTAGTGTATTTTTCATGGTTTCAAGTCTCGTTCTTTGTGTTTGTTGGTGTGTGACGTCCCGCTATTGTGTATTGACCTGTGGGCAGACACGGCCAGTCTTCCAGATGTAGGCTGTTTCAGATCGGGCTGTTGAACTCTCATTCTCTCCGATCCACCCTCAGCGTCGCACTCTCACCACAGATCCTGAATTGCATCTCATTTTGTTGTATTTTGGTAATAAACCTTACATCGTTTAGTTAAAACCGTATGTTTCCTGCGATTGAAACTATTCTTTGTCAGGCCTTAAGGGCCTTAATGACTCTTCCCAGGTCTTATGTATGTGGAAGAACTGCTCAACCTTCCTCTCACAGAGGAGACAAAGTAATGATGGCTTCTTTTGTTTATGTCAGTGAAGTAATGGCTCTCAATTTAACATCTGATTTATATTTCATATAAATTAGTGAAGAAAAATGAGGAAGATGGGCTGCCCTCTGTGTATGTGTGTGTCTCCGTCTCTTCCTGGGAACGAGGGTAAAACAACTAAACTTTGTCTGTGAAAACATTCAGAGCTCAGATGATTGAGAGCTTTCTCTATTTGGTTATAACGACAGAGCTGAGAGATTTTCTCAGTGTCAACAAAGAAATTCTTCAGACTCCGTTTAATGAGACGGGCACTTCTCATGGTATCAGACATGTTACATCATTTAAATCTATAATAACATACTTTGAGTCCTTCTTGGCCTGCTGGAGAGAGAGATGTGAGGTTGTGTTTGGATATTGGCTTTCAGATGTGAATCGGGGGCTTTTTAAATTAATGTTAGTCAGGTATCAGTTTAAAGCTGTGATTGTTGTTGCATTTTAAAAATATGGAAGTTTCATGTTGCAGTGTTACTTTTAATTTCTTCCTCTTTAAAAGTCGCTTGTTAAATAGTTGATTAATATATGAGTTGATGTGTATGCTGAGGAGTGGGGTGAGGGGGCTTGAAAAAAGTTGATGTATTACCCTGTGACATCACCCCCCCCATAAGAAATCAAATGTTTCCCACAATGCAATTTGATAGCTGCCCCCATCAGGAAACTAAATCCTGAGCTGTGGGAGGCTTTTTACACTACAGGAATTCCTTTATGTTAGACATGGTGTGTGTGTGTGTGTGTGTGCGTGTGTGTGTGTGTGTGTGTGTGTGTGTGTGTGTGTGTGTGTGTGTGTGTGTGTGTGTGTGTGTGTCCAATCAGATTCTCTGTAGGTGAAGTCACTGTCAGCTGTCAGGCGTTACATCAATTATTTTGCTGGATATCAACATCTGGCTCCATCCCATGAGTCACATCAAACCTGTGAGAGATCCTAAACACACACACACACACACACACACACTCTGTATATGTTTCAGCTTTCAGCTTGGAGTTGAGTGTTACAGAAACCTCTCTTGTGTTAAGAGGCTCTATAGGTGGAAAGATTGAACTAAACTGAGTGATTTGGGCTCTAAATCACTTCAAGAGCTCTTCAAATGTTCTGAAACAATCAGGAGATTCTCTGAAGAAACACTGATGAAACTCTAAAGTTTATTATTAGACGATCCCAGTCAACTGATTTACTAGTCAGTCCAACAGAAAGTAAAATTCTATTTACCCGACCAATCTAAAGATAAGAAAACACTCGGAACAGTCAAAGTTGAGCACAATTTATTCTCAATTGTCACCAAGTAAACAACGTTATTTGGTTTACTGAGTGTGGCTAACGTTAGCAGTGCGAGCACGGCCAGCCTTCAGTCCTGCCTGCTCCCAAGGAGCCTTCAAGAGATTTAATATAGATTAATTGAATTAATTGAAGTTAAGGTTAGGAAAACATTTTTTTTAGCTGTGAGAGGTCTTAAACTTTGACCAGGAAAATACTTTTTTGTGTCTAGTTAGTATTTTATGTTTTATTATTATCGTTCTCTGTGGATTTGCTCTTATGAGTGACAACTCAAAGCATTTAGAGCAGTTTATAACGCACGCATTGACAAACCATGAAGGGAAGAGAGAAGGAGAAGAAGATGGTAAAATGCAAGCTCAAGAAAATGTGTCTTCAAGATGAAAGTGACGGCTAATGGATGGCAGGGAAAATTATTTTAAAGTGACCTGCAAGATATTCCAAGTGACTTTAAACTTGGGATAATGGGAATCAACGCCGTTGACTCCCACATGAAGTCAAAAAATGTGCAGAATGTTCCTTTGTTTGGGTCTTAAAAAGTCTTCAATTTGATCTTTAAAGAGTGCAGAAACCCTGTTACACTCTTGAGGCACACAAAGAGAAAAAAAATCAGTCACCAGTTAGTGTTCTGCTGTGGTTTGTTCTGAAGGTCTGGTGCTGGTGGTGGTGGGTGGGGTGTTTCATAAGCTGTGGGATTTATCTCGACTGCCTCCTTTTTTATTGCCTAATTCCTGAATCCTCAAGTGGAGAAGTTGGCGAGCCTGCAGAGAGGAGAGACTCAGTCCAGAACCTGCACAAAGACTCTTTTGTTTCCGTGGGACAGAAACCAGGAGAAAGTCAGAGTGATGGATATGAACGAGCTAACTGTCTGTGTGTTGTTGTTTTATTCATAGTGTTAGCGGTCAAACTGAAGGTCCTGTTTCCAAAAGGTTGAATGCTTTAAACCATAAATATCAGTGAAGGTTAATGGGGAGAAGTGCTGCTCGTTAAAAGTTACTCTGATATAAGAGAGAGCTGCAAATCAGCAGGACAGGAAACAAAAGGAAAGATGTTCACACCTTGAGAACCGAAGAAAACTTTGGTCAGACTTCTTGTTTGTGTAGTGTAGCTCACTTCACGAGTACTGCCAATGTGCGCTTGAGCAAGGCACCTAACCCCAAACAGCCCTGCCCCGCTCCCAATGTAGCACTGTGTGATTTGGATTAGATGGAGGAGAAGAAGAGGAGTGAAACACTGCTTTATACATTTATAAATGAGGCCTCTTTTCTTGTTTCCTCATTAAGAAGCTTCCTGCACACATGTTGCTAATTGTATGTAAATAGGAATATAAATATGTAAATATATACAAGCAGGTCGGCGTGATATCATAAAACCCTGCAGAAAAGTATCTATAATGAGTGAGAGGCACAGTGGAAACAGTAATGAGACCACAGAGTCTCTCTCTCGCTGATAAAAATGTTGAATCTGAAACCGGGTTTTGATTTTGGAAACAAAATCTGCCGTCTGAGAACTGGTTTCTTCCCCTTACTGTCTGTGCTGGACGATGGTTTTGTTTTATACATGCACGCCTCGCCTCAAAGCTCACATGCTCTGCAGGCTGTGTATCACAAAGCTCTGAGCTTCATCACTGATTTTTCACTCATCAATGTTTCCTCTATGCATGTGTTGGATGGTCTTCTTTGTCCACACGTAGACTTACATTTTGAAAACAGAGTCAAGGTCAGCTTCCTTCATACCCTCCGACCAACATCTGTCAGAAAGAGTACAGGTGGTGCATTGGTTAGTGCGCGCCCTATGTATGGAGGCCCGGGTTCAAACCCCACCTGTGGCTCCTTTCCCACATGTCATTCCCCACTCTCTATCCACTGTCCTATCTCTCCATTAAAAGCCCAAAATAAATCTTAAAAAAAAAAAAGAAAGAGTACACGAACATATAATCTTCAGTCCTAGGAACTTCTCTTTCTGCCTGTTCCAAAAGTTTTGATAGTATGTAGGACGCGATTTCGAAAACAGCCTAAGTCTGCAGCTCCGTTTATTCGGGAACCAATCACAAAAAGACCTGGAACTTAACGAGCTGCTGATTGGATGATTTTCAATTACTTGTACATCTGATTGTTGATGTTTTTATTTAATTTGATTTGGACTTTGATCTATTTTAACAAATATTAATCAACATTTTTACGCTGTTACAGAAGAGTGAATCTTTTTTTTCAAAGGATGCTCGTGTGAAAACGGCTTTTTTTGCCTCCATGTTTTCTCTCCCTGACTAAATCTGCTGCTTTTGTCCCCTGACATTTCACTCCCAGACGTTCCTGTGCTTCCTCCAGGCGATGACTTTGTCCCTCTTTTATCCGTGCGGCAGTTTTTCTTTCCCCGGAGACAATCGAGCTGTCCCTACAGGTCTGACACAGATTCATCCTTCCTCTTTTCTTCCTCCTCCGTCCTTTTCTAGTCTGTTTATGCACACGAAGAAAAGACAAAAAACGAGGACAAAAGGTTTCCTGACAACCGAGAACAAAGACAGAAATCTCTCGTTTGTTGCTCCTTTCATGCTCACTGTGTGTGTCCTTGGGCTCCACCTTCTCGTGAAAGTGAACCTGGTGATTTCGGGCCTTCCTGGAAGTTTCCATCAGACACCAGACTGTTGACCAACAAAGACGCAATTTCCTTACATACACACGTCTTTTCATTCAAGCGTTTGTACATCTGCTGGGCTAGATTTTAGGTCTCATGATGCTGAATTTGAACTTCTGCTCAATCTTTGTAGAAGTGTATTGGCACAAAATACGTACGGTAATTGGGTTGTTGGCAGATTATTGTGTTTTCAGTAATTTTGTTGTAAAATAATTCTGTTAAAACTCTCAAATTCATTGAATGACCTTAGTTTAATTTACTCCACTTCTGAACATCACATTGTGTGTTTGCACTGCAGAAACATTGATATATAAAAGTCAAAGAGGATGTTTTTCTCCACCTTGCGGTATTACACACTGGTGTGGTGGTGAGCACTGTCGACTCACAGCGGGAAGGTTCTTGAATTAAACCTCTTGGTGTTTCATTCTGGGGCTTGCATTTTCTTTACTGCTCACCTCAGTTGTCTGTATAGGTTTTATACTGTTGTGTCTGTGTTGAGGAGATGTCCTCATGTTGTGATATTAACACACAAACAGAAGACATGGCTGAACACGCCTCCTCCTGCATGTTCTACCTTATACAGTATCAGAACGGTTACTGCTCAGTATTTCTAAAACCACACAGTATAAACTAACATACACCACGTGTTGCTGTGTGAAGGCTTGAACAGAGCATGCTCAGTCTGTTCACTTTATCTCTGCATTGATCTGCCTGTGTCTGGCATGAAGATGAAGAGGTTTAATTTGCGCGCGGCTGACTCGTGTGTCTGAGACTCAACCTCTTGAAAATAGATTTAATCAACCCTTCTCATCGATCCACTCTGTCTGGAAGCAGAGTCACTGATTGGCTTAACGGAATTAAAACAAGAAAAAGCACTCATTGAAACACATACGAATGGATTTACCCGTTGACTGAAGTTTGGTCTTTTGATCTGCAGCTTGTTTGCATGTTTCACTGAGTTATTCGCTGTGTTTTGAAGCAGAGAAACATCACTAATGAGCCTGCAGCTCTTCATTATTCATGGAATTCATTATTGTATTGATTTCTCCTCTGCAATCATGTCTCTGTTTAAGAGGATGGATTTTTTTTTTTAGAGATTGGAAGCTGCTTCAGAGGATACAGTCAGAGCTGCTTGGGGTTCTTTGTGTCTACAGTTACGATGTCTTTCTTCATTATTGTCAGACTTGTAAACTGATCTGAGTCAACCCAGATGTCCTTCTCCATCCCAACATTCTTCAACTCCACCTGGAGGATCTTGAGGAGTTCCAAGGCCAGATGGAGAAATAAAGTCCCTCCAGTGAGCTCTGGGTCTACCCCCCTAGGTCTTCTCCCAGTTGGGTGAGCCGTGACTCCAAAGAGAGGCGTCCAGAAAGCATCCTAATCAGATCCTTGAGCCACCTCAACTGACACCTTTTGATGTCTGAGCTCCTCACCCTGTCTCTAGCCGGAGCACCCAACCATGGAAGCTCATCTTGGCCGCTTGTATCTGCAATCTTATTTTTTCGGTCGCTACCCAAAGCTCGTGTCCACAGTTAAAGGTTGGAACAAAGATTGATAGTAAATCTATAGCTTTGCCTTCCGGCTCAGCTCCTTCTTCAACAGTTTGATACAACGGCCGCATTACTGCCAACGCTGAACCAACCCACCTGTCAATCTCAAAATCCATTTTACCCTCGTTTTCAGTCCGCATTTACTGTTTCTTTGGCTTCTTGATGTTTGCTGCAAGATGCCATTGAATGGTAACCTGCTGTGAATCAATCCCCATATGAAAAACTGCAATTCCTCCAGTGAAGAAGAGAAGCCTGATTAGACTGGAGGGGGACGTGGGTGGGTTGGATCTCCTTTTTCATTAGATTCTATTCTATTGTTTTTGTCAGGTGCTTGTTGAGTAATTTTCTGGCATAACACTTGTCCCCCGCTCCCCGATCGAGGACATTCTGTATTTTTTAATACCATACTGACCACAGACAGACACTTACTTACCGTGGCATGTTTTAACGGTGCAGAGTTACTAACTCAACTTTTTCTAAGGTTCCATAAACAGACAACTTCCAACGCAGTCAAACCGTTTGCTTGGTAGTGAAGACAGAGACAAACCGTGACGATAAATACTTTTACAGAGGAAGTCTGCACAGTGTGTATGGTCGCGCTCCAGCTCTTCTCTTAAAGACAGTTTGGTTTAAAGTCACTGCCTGCTATTTTTATAAAGTCAGTGATACGACCGCAGAGTTTATAACCAAACATCAGAGCTCCTCTTTGGCTCCGAGACTGTTTGAAGTTTATTTTATCAAAGAAATTCTCTTCTGCTTTCTTTACTATTTCCTTGAGAGAAGAACCTCTGAGACTTTATTTTCTGTCTGATTCTCTCTTTCTGTATTTCCACATCTTTCTGTCCTTGTTTGCCTTACAGTGATGCACTTTTTATTTAAACTTCAGACTTAGGAGCAGGATATATAGGGGAGGTTAGATAGAACGTTTTTAAGAATTTTAGGCCTAAATTAAGCATTCATATGCAAATGTTAGGATGCCAATATCCTTAAGCCTAACTCCATATTACCTGCGTGGTATGTTTGCGCAGTGGAAATGAGCCTTAGCTCCAAAGTGTGCAGCGCAGACTGAGCAAAGAGAAACATTTTAGGAAACAAATGTATACACTTTAGATAACAAGATTGATCTCACTTTATGTATTTTATGTTAAGATGGCATTAGCTTAGCTTAGCACAGAGTAAAGACTTTGATTTAAGAATTTATGAATGATATTTCTTCCACTTTTGAGTCTTCAAACTGACTCGAACCGAGCATATTTCTGCACAAGTTTTTAGTCTGGAGGCTCGTTCACAAGAAGAGCTGCAGGACAGAAGGTGAGTTTGTGTCTGCATCTTAAATGAATAAATATAAATTAGGGAATATTTTAAGTTGTTGGTGAAAGCTGTCCCTTTTAGCTGATAAGGTCACCTGTTCGCATCTTTTTAGCATTGAAGGAGATCTTGTCTAGAACATGTCTTGGTTTTAATCCAGCATGTGTAATGTAATACAAAAGGAGAATGTGATGTGCAGCTTTGACAAATGTCCTCCACTTTCCTCCTCTGTCAGGTGGATGTAATGAATGCTCCGCGGCTGGAGTGATGAATTAAAAAGCCTGGAGGAGGCTGAACTCTGCTGCTGAAGTCGGATTCATTAAGAGGAGCGGCAGATGAAAGCTGCAGCCCGCGGCTCCTCATGGATAAAACTCTCACTTTGAATTTAACCCTTCACACTGAGCAGGAGACAGCTCAAACCTCAAACTCTGCTTTCATTTTCCCCCTTCATGCACAAACTTACGTTTTAAACGCAAAAAGAGTCCAGCGACCTGAGGCCTCAGCACGTGTCAGGGAGGTAAAGTGGAGCTCGAGGGGATTGTAAAGTTACACCAACAGTTAGTTTGATATTTGAACCTATGGGGTCAGGAGTCCAGCTGGTTAATCACTCTGCATCACTTCCCTTGTTCCCAGAGGGATGTGGAAACTTTTACATACTGTTGCTAGAAGACAGTTGTTTAAAGAGATTGATTGTAAAATAAAACCTGTACAATAATTACAATATGTCTGTGAGGGCCTGATTCACTGAAAATGAACAGCAGCTGCTAATAGCTCTGTAAATTGTTCATTTGCTCCCTCTATCTGCTCCGTCTCAAGGTCTTACTCACAAAGCATAACTCTAATGATAGTCAGTCACAAAGACGCCAAAAAAAGTGGTCCTGCTCCGTACAGTTTGCTCTTGTTTAGTGTCTGAATGAGCTGCACCTTTACTCTGCACGGCGCTGCACTCTCATGCTGACGGAGCTCAGTTCTGTCAGCATGATGAGGGGAGGTGAACTTTTTACATTTTTATTGTGAGGCTTGACTCTAAAAATGCGATATGAATTTTACCGCTTAAAGCATGGAGCAAGAAAGGACAACTCAAAGAAGAAACAAAAAAACTCACATTGTCGTCATGGTAACGACTCCAGACCGTTCCCACACGTGTGGAAGTAGTGTGGAGCCGCTGACAGCCCTGGACTGATTTAATAGTATATAGTAATGTCAGAGTCATACATACAGACTCGAAGTCATACAGAGGTGGACATTTTTTCCTGATCACTGGTGCAGTTACCACCAACTCTGAGTGTGTGGTACAGTGTGGGAGTAATGAGGCTGAATTTCATAGAAAAATGCTAATTTTTCCCTGACTGACTGCATGATACTTGATTTAAATATGTGGACAGCACAGTGCACAGAGACGCTATTTGCTTTGTATACGTTTTGGAAAATTAGACGGTGTGTCTTTGACTCATTTGCACAGGTTTAGCGGGTGCCATCCTTTAGTGATTCAGGCCCTGAAAGTATTTAGGAGCAAACAGCTGCAGACTGTGGAGTTTTCTTTTCAGCTGCTAACATGAAAAAGCTTCAGCATCAGGACTCTTTTTATTCAGTAAGAAGTATCTCTGTGTCATCTGCTTATCGTTTGACCGCAGCGCAGACCTCCCAGCAGAAACATCTGCAGCTGTCATGGACGTCCAGAGAAGAAGAAACAACAAAAGAACAGGAAGCCGGAGGTAATAAGAGACCCCGATCAGATGGCTCTTTTGTCAACTCTCTTTATCCAGATTAGATGTTTCAGTCTGGACCTGGTTTGGCCGGGGGATGATGCATCCATCATCATCTATTGATATTTTTTTAAGCTGTATACACAATATATATCTCTGTATTTTTTCTGTTTTCTGCCGAGCCTCGGCGTAAACGTTCATGCATCATTTATGCGCCAACTGAACTTGGAGAACAACGCTGCCTCCTTATGGTTGTAAACAATGACTCATTCAGTCTTTTCAAACCAAGTACCCCTCACCGCAGTGTGAGATTTGGGGCAGAGCTCAATGGCGGTCCAACGTTTGACTCAGCCCTCTTTCCCTTTTCCAAAGCTAGAAGAGGAACAATAGAAGAGTATCACTGCTAGGAAGAGAAGTAAAAAAAAGTCCTCTCTTGCACATTTACGCTCTGTCCCGCTAAATGAAGGATGCACTGCTTCCTACAGCATAACCTTTCATCAAGAAAGTACGTCCATTTTTCCTCTTCTTCATTCTACTCAGAAATGTTCTTAATGTTGTCAATCGTCCTGCACTCACTCGTCCTGTATTAATCAATTGTCTGCATTTACCTCGTGAAGAAGATGCACAAGTTCAAACCTGCCAGACAGGAAATTATCTCCACGCTTCAAAGTGCAGCTGCCAGGGGTTCAAAGTGTTGCTTTAAGGCACTGTGGCACCACATCAGTTTACAAACTGCAAGCCTAAACCAGATTTTAAGGTCAAAAGTCCAAACCTGGGATCAAGATCTGCATCCAGAGGTTGTTTTTATATCACAGTCAGAGTTTCACCGCTGGGTTTTAGATTTAAACGTCAGAAACTCACTAGATGTGACCGCCTTGTGTTGAAATCAGATCTGTGTTGTGATCAGCTCAGGTCTGAACATGTGAGAGTGTTTACTCAGATCATGTGCTCTTACATACATCAGTCTGGGGCCTCTGGGTCGTGTCGAGGGCCTGATAATAACTCCAGGTTACATTAAAGCACACACACGTTTTCCACTTCCTCTTTGATGACTTCCAGAAAGCTCTGTGAGTTCAAAGCCTGCAGCTTTACAGAGACCAAATCAATTCATATTTTCTGTTTCTGGCCTGGATGGGATTCTTAACGTCCCCAAAATGAAGCATCCTGCTGTCTTAAATTATTCTGTGGACCACCCAAACCATGAATCACACAACTCTTACACATCATAATAAAAAAGTCTTAAGACTAAGATGAAGCCTTTGCTTATATTTATTACATGAAAACAAAAACGTCATGTGACAATTTAATCTAAAAGACAAACGTGAAGAACAGCAACCTACCTGGTTTTATCCATTGTGTTTGAAAATGATTTTCAAATAAAATGGTTTTCTTTATTAAAAACAAGATTTTCTTTTATATTCGGGCCAATACTGTAAAGAGCACAAGGATTAACATGAAGAGTTTACAAGTTTTGTCATTTTCTGTCAAGTTAACTTCTGATAATCAATATTTATGGAAACAGATTTGTCATACAAAAATAAATACCAGCGTTACAAGACAGTAAGATTCGGCACAATGTTTCTCATGAAGCAACGTTTTGATTTAATGTTTGTACACGAGCTGGCTCATACAGTGTGTTTTTATTTATGCATGTATTTGTGTTTTGATGAACTCTTCAGAATAAATACCCATTCCACAGTCTGCATCTATAAAAAACGGTTTACTTGTGGCAAACGTTTCTTATTTACGGTAGGGAAGTGTATATACATTACATATTTGCTTCTGTACAGCTCATCTGTAAACACTTGTCTGTACATGCAACAAACACACACACACACACACATACTGAAGGCTACTGGACCTCTTTGAAGTCTGAAGCTCTGTGATCAGAGAAGCAGTAACAACTTCAGCCAGATGATGTTAGAAACACCTCATCACGTGTGTGTGTGTGTATTTTGTAGCACTTTGCTTCAAATTTAAATTACGTTATAAATGTAGTTGATTATTATTTATTATCATTAAAAATGGCCTTACCTTTTTCTTTATTTGGATCTCAAAAAGTCTTACATTGTGCAGAAACCCTGCAGCGTTCTGACTTATCTTTACTTTCTCTCAAATTGGATTTTTTTTTTCATCCAATGGGGAAAGAAGCCAAAGCAAATCATGTAAACCTGTAAAAGGACAAAACTTACTTTTTCTGCTTCTGTGAGTTTTTGTAGATCCAGCAGTCAGTTTTAACTCTTTAACTCAGACTGTCTGTCTGTCTGTCTGTCTGTCTGTCCTCCTCTCAGACCTAACGCGGTGTGAAATGAGTTTCCAAAGAACGGCACCATCGAGCCGTTTTATCACCTCTTATCTCCCGTTCTTTAATTGAAGTGGAGCCGGGCAGCAGAGCTTGGATTGAGAATGAACCAGACTCCCTCATCAATTAATTACACAGTCAGACTTAAAACGTGCGGCTCACAGAGAGCTCAGAGAGAACGTTACACGCACACACGCGGAAATAGATTTAACAGGGACCAAAATGAGTCCACATTAAACATTTCTGGGAGCGGTAAGTTGCTGCTGGGTGTGTTGATTCCTTAGGCAGTAATGTTTTCATTTTTAAGATTCTCGAGTGATGAGAAAGTACACAGACAATGGATACTGAAAACCAGAAGACACAATGGGCCATATTAAAGAAAATAGAGCAAAATGATTTGAGTCTGAAGTAAACTTGTTGGATCTTTTTTTCCAGTTTCTGAGGTTACATTAACTGTGCACATCTCCCTTAAAGCTCCACTGTTATTTTCACATTACTTTATAATCCATGAAATGTATAGAATGTTCTTTTTCAACGTTATCACAAGCAAATTGATCATTTAATTAGCCAAATACTTTAGATACAGCCAGACACTGTAGGTCTGACTTTTATTATGAAACTGTAAGCTAGAAAAAGATCCAGAAAGTTTGACCTCAGGCTTAGATCATTCTGCACTAAATAAGTGTTTGTATCTAGACTAAATAAATGCATTTCATATCATATCCATGACTCACAAACTTAAAGTGACTGAATGCTAACATTAGCAGTAGCTAACGGGTTATTTAAAATGTTTTAACTCATACGGTGGCCAGTTGAGTCTCCAGATTTTCAGTATCCATTGTCTGTACTTTCTCATCAATCAGGAAACTTTGAAATGAAACCCGTTGCTCAGATTTGTGACATTAACATGACTTCAACCTGGAGCATAACAGCAAGTCACAGCAACAACATTTGAACGTGACGTCCTGGCAACATGGCCGCCTGTGATTATGATATAAAACGCATGTGGTGTTTTTCCAGACTCAACATTTAAGCAGGTAATGAAAAAAAAATGTCTTTGCTTTGACATGATACATTGAGACTGTTTCTAAAATTAAAATAAAGTTTAAAAAAAACAAATCACTATTTGGTCTCCTCTGTTTACTGTATTGAAAAGAGCCTCCACATCGTTGCAGTGAAACCTGGATTTCTTTGAGTGTCTCATTTAAAACCTGTTTGCATGCAGGTAGACCTACATGTGATGGTTGACAGATCTGTATACCCTGAGGGTAGAAATCAAACTACCAGCCTGAACACAACTGGATCATTTATCTCCTCTTGCAAAAAAAAAAAACAAGAGTGGGACTTTAAAGCTTCAAACCCATCTTTGATTAATCACACTGTGTGGCTCATAAAATGGGCTAATCAACACACATCATATCAAGCATGAAGCTCAAGTCTAATTTCCTTCTTTTGGCAGATAGGAAGAATTCCAGGAGCTCAGCTTGTCTCCTCCTGCATGATGGCTACGAGTTGGGACTGGAAAGAGAAACCTCACAGACTGACATAGAAAGTGTCCAGAGAGTATACCCTGCTCAGCCTGAGCCAGAATGAATGTAAAGTTGTACTTACTGCCAGGGTTGTAACCAGGGTTTAGAAAATAATGAGGTCCAAAATGTTTTCTTTTAATGTATCATATTGAAGGCATTATGGGGCATGCAAAATGCATGCCAACTGATACCTACAAATGCAACCCAAGCGAAACATCTGACTGACACAAACTCACACACATTACTTCCTATGTGGCCCCGAATCATGGGTGATGATCCGAACAGAGCATCCATGCCATTACAAAGTCAAGTTGGCCCTATATGCTGTTTAGTTGGCACCATGGAAAGGGGGGTCTGGGGGGTCTCCCCCAGAACATTTTAAGCAGCTTACATTTCTTTTCCTGCATTCTGGTCAGTTTTGAGTCACCAATTTTTGTTTTTCTGCAGAACTTGATGATTCTTATCTCGTCTTTTTGTCCTGTTTGTGTCTTATACACAATAATGAATGCAATCCTTGAATACTTTTTGTTTCTGCACCATTCCAGCCCTACAAAGATCCTTTAGCAAGTAGCCTATATGTAAAGCTGATATATAATTTAGTATGCCATTATTTTGTTTTGTTTATGGACTTGTACGAATGGCAAACAATATGAAAATTTAAACATGATCCAGATTGTGATTCATTTTCTGTGACACATGGTATACAGTGATCGTTTTACTGGGTGGTTATTTTTGTTTTAAGAGGGGTCAGTACAGTTTGATGAACATCAAAGAGAGAGAGAGTCGGACTGACAAACAGACAGACAGAAAATAATAAAGGCAAAAAACCCAACAATAACTCTTTAAAAATTAATGAATAAAAGAGCAGCTTTTTATCTTTCCTAACTGAGCCTTGGGGGATCCGTGTTTTAAAAAGTTTCACTTCGTCCTGTATCACAACACGTGAGCCTACTGCGGGGAGATTATGACGCCGTAAAACCAAGAGAGAGCACAATCACACCGGCAGCAAGCAGCTGCACAAAACGAACAAAAATAAATAAATTTGAAGTAGAAAAACACAATCAAGTTTTGAGATTTAAGTGGATATATGAAAAAATGTGTGCTGACCATAACTGTTTTTGTTAGCCAGTACTAATGCTTGTGAGAGTGATCTAATGATGCACTAAGTACTGGAGACGAGTTATTGTTATGGATCTGATGGCAAAATGTAATAGCATGAATATTTATCTAATTCTGAGAAGTCATGATGTTATAAACATAGAGTCTCTGGTTGAGCTTCTTTCTTAAATTGTGAATGTGATTTTGAAAAGTAAGATGCGAATCACTGAATAATCCAAGATATTTGTTTGACTTGGGAAATGAATAGGGTTAGAAAAAGATAGTTTTCTATCTCAAAGGAGAGTTTTGAATTTATGTCATCAGGATTTGGATCAGAAAGAAAAATGAATGTCATCGTCATATAATAAACAATTAGAGTATTTATACACATCTAGGAGATTCACAAAAGCAAGAGCAAGGGACCCAGGATGCTACCCTGAGGAACCCCCATATTACAGGTTATAGAGGGAACTAGAGAGGCTGAAAAAAATAGACTGATGGATTTGCAGACTTGTGTATACAGAGGATAAAATGGTGGTTGCTTAATATTAACTGTCTCAGAGTTTAAACAGCTATGCAGTGTTTTGGTGTCTAATGAGCCGTGAAACCAAAAGTAAAGCAGCTCTGCATGTTTGCAACAGAATCTAAGCGTGAGGAAACTGTTGGCAGACCGTTAAAGCCAAATTTAAAAAAAACTCCAAGTTTCCTCAGTGAGACTCAGCATGAAGAAGATCAGAGTGTCTCTTCCTGCTGCTCTCCTGTAAAAATCAGAAGTAATAACTTTTTTTCTGTCTAAGTAGGAGGGCTGTTTTTGCAGTCTGCGTTCCTAAAAAGAAAACAGTGGAAAAGTGCCAGAGTGAGTTTGACTGGGAGCCAGCAGAGCAAAGACAGATTTCCATGTAAATAATTTCCATTAAACCAATGTGGTGACATCACTTTGTCCCTTTTTCCTGCCCCTCTTTCTTTCTTTAGCATCCAGAAAATAGTCTAAGCGGGTAAATGTACACCAGGGACACATCAGGACCTCGTGTGAGTAAACTCAGCTGTCTGAGAAACACAAATAAAGTTCAGAGCTTGATATTTTAAGTCCCCTCTGTGGGTTTTAACAGTTTCCATGCTGAGCCAATGTTAAAGGTAAGAAACAAAAAATAAATGTTCATCAGTGCTGATACAGATCTATAATTCTCCAGAGACAGGCCTCTGAGATGACCAGGTTACTGTGTTTCTGCAGAAATCACAGAAACCTGAGATAAAGCAGAGAAGAAGAAGAGGCAGCAGCAGGAGACTGACGGTAGACACAACATGTTAGACACATCCTCCCTGCACCTGGACAGAGAATTCAAAACACAAAATATTTACAAAATAATGACACGGTTGGACCAGATGTAAACTCAATGTTTGAAGCCTGAAAATATGATCAGTTCTCAGTGTGAAATGAGTGGCCCTTCCGTGGGCCTCGGACAGAGGACAAAATCTAAAACACACGGCTTCTTTCTGTTAGAGTCATTTATGCTCAGATTATGAACTCATGGTAATGTTGAGCCATTTTTCTTCTCATGTTTAATCTATCATGACCTCAGTTCATCCACATGTGGCCAGAGCAAAAAGGATCATCTCAGGGGAATTTTAGCAGGTTTCGACCTCTATGCAGGGAACGATACAGAGCCTGGAAGGTGAAATAGATACCTTTTCTTTTAAACGTAAGTGCAGTTTCTATTTTGTACACCTGTTTTATAAATTGCATGCACATTTTAGTAAGTTGATGCACGTCTTAACACTGGCGATTTAGGGTGAGGGCACTCTCTCTAGCATCTCACTGAGGTTGGTGAAGGAATCAATTCAGAGCAGAGTCAGGTGTGTGTGTGTGTGTGTGTGTGTGTGTGTGTGTGTGTGTGTGTGTGTGTGTGTGTGTGTGTGTGTGTGTCTGAGTCTCTCAGTGAATTACTTGGGGTGCTGGGTAGTTTCATTGCTATACCTGATCCTTTTGTGTTAACTTTTAAGGCCTCCCTTGCAGCCTTTGATTTTGTTAAGTATTTTCTGGGTCTACTGGACAATTTAGTTTTGAGTCAGCTGCTTGGCAGTAGTGTTTTAGTGAATAATTTTCAGCGCATTATTTAATTTAGAAGGTTGTTTTGGCTCTTTATAATTCCTTTGTTTTTCCCCCCCTCTCCAATCAATTGTTTGCAATTATTTTTGTGGTTATCCTTCTGTGACAACTTTAAGACAACCCTTGGTCCACACCAATGTCTCACTTCCCCCTTTCCTGACAGGTGGACTCCGGATATAAAATCAAGACCACCACTGATCGCCATCATTACTGTGATTAGAAGGAAAACACACCTTTCTTAAAGAACAAATAACTTCAATTCATTCATAATCCCCTGGTTACAGACGCAACCTTCCCGGTGTTACGGTCTAAGAGAGTGAGACGCCTGCTGCACACAAGATGATGATTTTTCAGAGATATTTATGGTCTTTGTCTTCTCTCGGTCTCGCCCTGCCTTGGTCTTGGTCTTGGTCTTGCCTTAGCCTCAATCCCTAAATGTCTTGGTCTCGGAGTACTCTTTTTCTGACATATGTCTTGGTCTCTGTCAGTGTGTCTCGACTACAACACTAGTATTAATCATTTGAGCCTGAGGTTAAACTTGTTTGATCTATTTCCAGCTTTTTTATTTCTGGTAGCTGAATGCTAATGTTAGTGGTTGCTAATGGTCTGAATTAATGTAATCTTTCATGTCTCAGATACTGTCATTATGTTGAACTTAATCAAAGACTGTCAATAAGAAGTGGGAGTAATCCCTAATGTTTAAGACTGTAGCAAATGTGGAAGACTTACCTTGCATTCTTCTCTACTGTTCTGTTATGACCAACGTTTTATTGTTTTTCACATTTCACAACAACACAACAAAATAGATGATATAAGACAATGACGGCAAGGAACACACCTCAAAAAGTGCTAAAAGACAAAACGAAGAAAATAATAAAATACACAGAAATCTATAAATAAACTTCCTGAAGTGTGTAGTTGTCTACTGTTTTCAGACTTAATCCTGGAAAGATTAAGTAGTTAAATATCTTCTCTAAAAGGCCCGTCTGTGAATAGACACATTGAAAACTGAGGAAAAGAGTTGAGAGTGTTCTCACGTCTAAACTCATTGATGATGCTTAGTTTGAAGCTGCTCAGTCACTCACAAATGTTAAAAAACTAAAGTTTCAACTTAGACTGAGACTGATACAACATATGGAGGGTTTAGAATAAGTGCTTCAGATGAACAAATCGTTGAAAACCCTGATCAAGTCCTGTAAAATTCAAACTGAATTACTGGACTTATCATGGACTTAGTATCAGCGATGTCACTGATTAGTTTCTGAACCAGAGTTTTGAAGCCCATGTCGGGCGCCATACAGTTAGATGCTGTATGCCATTTGTAAAAATGTTCATTCAAGGCACTTCTGCATTGATTTAAATTTTGAGACCTTTTATTCTACTTGTTATGTAATGTGAGGTGTTTGTAGCACTAAAAAAATCATTTTGTTAAAATATGTAAGCATCACCACCAATAAGGTTGTGTCCAAAGTTTGATTCTTCTGTTTTATGGAAGAACTTTAACAGAAGTAGTTGGAAAGTCAGGTCTTGGGTTAGGTCAACCTGCTTTCCTTATTGAAGAAGCATCATGGAAGCTTAAATATCAACAGTGACTCCAAAAAATATTTTTGGGATTTGTATTGCTTTGAGTTGCTTTGTTGTTTTACCAGCTACATTTTTAAATTTGGATTTATTTTTGCTCAACATCCTTTTCATCACATTTGAATCTAAAGTTTGGGATTAATCAACACTGCATCACTATCAAATGTTAAAATGACAAAACAAAACAAACAAACAAAAAAATGAAATCCTGTCCTAAAAGCCTAAAGACTCGCTAAGACATTCAATTGACCTTTAAACTAAACCCATTGGTACTTTAGTATTTACACTACATTTTTCAATCTCACTGAGACTAGTAGGATTGATAACATTAGGAATAATTAGAGAGGATCCTTGTTCACTGGATCCAAATTAAACTCCTCTAATGAGAAGACAAATAAGGCATCGCTGAGCTCTCTCACTCAGAACTTCAGTCCTAAAATCCAAGATTCAGCGTCAAAATCAAAAGTGATGTCTCTGCAGCATCACAACATTTTCAATATTTACATCAAGAAACTTGCTCACATGAAATCCAAGTTTTTGCCTCTGCAAAAAACGGAAACTAGGACACAAAATCTTGGAGGTCTGCCTCGCAGTCCAGTTCCTCCCAAAGGTGTCGGGGCATTTTAATGTTGGATCAGTGCAGGCCAGACAAGTTCTTCAATCTAAAAAGTGTCTTCAGAGGGGAGTCCACCCTCTTTGTTCTTAGAGTCTATAATCTAGTTCACATTTAACCAGATGTTATCAAAATGATGTCTCAGAAATTGTCCATATTTGTTAGAAATCATACTCCTTGTAGATATGGATTCTGATTCTCTCACTTTGCTGGCTTAAACTGTGTCTCTTCACCAAAATCATCCACAGGACTGACTCATTCCCTTCAGCAAGCATGTAAACAATTATTTTCTTTTCTTTACATCATTGGTTTCAATGATGAAGCAGTCTGCGTTCTACAAACATCTGGAGGAAAACACGCCCAAGAAGACCCTTATTAAGTTTTTTTTAAACCGTAACTCCTTCTGCAAAGGTTTGTTCTTCTCTGTAGGGCCCTTCCTAGGACACTGTCTTCATAGTACTTAAATTAGAAGTTCAGAGCTGTGTGGACGTGACCTTTCCCCTCCCAGGATGCTCCTCTCTCCCCTGAAGCTGCTCCTTCCTGGAGGAGGCGATTCAGGATGTTGAGGAGACGCTGATGGACACCTCCACCTTTCTCTGCCTCTCCTCCTCCTCCTCCTCCTCCTCCTCTTCCCCCATCCTCCTCTTTGTCGTCCCCACCGCCTTCTGTTTCTGAACACTCCTGCACCGCTCGCTGCAGCTCCACCTTCAGAAAAACACAGAAGACAGTTTAGATGCAGAAACATGACAGTGTACTAATATGAAATACCTTTATTTTTAAATACAGAAGATTAATGTAGTAACATGCAGTGAACAAAATACACCTGCAATTAACTATTGCTATTACAACTACTATGACTACCTGCAGAGGGAGCCCTGCTTTGGCCCCAAGCAGCGTGGGAGAAAACCACGGCCTGAAGATCTTCTCACAGATCACCTGCAGAGAAAAAGGAGAGAGTCACTGAGAGGAATATAAACTAAAGAAAAAAAGGCAGAGTTGATGGTGAAATAAGCAGAAAAGGAGACATAAAAGACTAAAAAACAACAAAGAATCCTTAATATGAACCTGTTTCGCTGTCATTATGCAGACGACATCGTTCTGTTTCTACCTGTGATGATTTCCTCACAAGCTGACGGAAACACACACAAACACACACACACTGCACACTCAGTTGAAATGACAATGCCTCCTTTCTCCTCATAGATGACTGACGGGCGGAGGGTCATCAGAGGTCACCTGATGGGTCTCAGATGGGCCAATAGGACAGCAGAGTGTCATCGCCGTGTCATCAGCACCTTCTAGTCTCATGTCCAGTCTGCGCTTTGTTTCTTTCTTCCGTTTCCTTTGTTCTTCTCTTTCTTTGTTCATCATTTGACCCTTTCTTAATCCTCTCTTTTTTGTCCTTTATTTTGTGTTCCCTTCTTTTGGTTATTATGGTTGTTTAGGTTTTGTTTCCCTCAATCTCTGTGGACGTCTTTCCCTTTCACCTCGATCTCCTATTTGATGATTAGAACACTTCTTCTTTCATCCTTAATTTCTGTTGTTCACTCCATTCTTCTGTCCTTGTTTCTCTTTCCTGCTTTTGTCTTATTTTTTATTTTACTTTAATTTTGTACTCTTTTTCATTCCATACATTCCTACTTCTTCATCTTTTTTCATTTGCTTATTTGATGCACTTTCTCTACATTTATAGCTATGTTGTTCCCTCATTTTGTTCCTCTAAAATTTAGCTAATTTCTCCATTTAAACTCAGATTCAGTTTATTGTTTCCTTTTGATTTCTTTTAACATCACTTTTTTTTTTTTTTTTTTTTAAATTGTATCCATATTTGATTCTATTTCCCAGGTTTTTTCACAATATTTGCCAAACTTCTCATTTGCTTTTTTTCCTTTAGTCCTTATCCTGGTGACCTTTCTTTGCATAATCTACGATAATAAATATACATTCACTTCTGCTTCCTTTGTAAGAGTTTTCATCATCAGCATCATTTTCCTGCTTCTCCTCTTTTATCGGATGTTTTTGCATCACTTCCTGTCATCACCTGCAGAAAAACATTCTCTGTCTGTCTCATGTTCACGCATATCTCTTTGGATGAATGCAGGTCTCTCGTTTCACGTGACATGTGATACAGGAGCCGGCAGGGTGATGAGAGTTTGTCTGGACGTTGTCATGGCGATGACAATGATGACGGTGACAGCCTGCTCGACCTTTGTGTCCCGAACATTTGTTTTCTTCTTCTTCTTTTAACTATTTTATCTAATTTCCATTTCAAAATATAACAATTAACCTCTTAAAAACACAGTCACAATTAACTTTAATAATCAAAGAATATATTTGTATCATGAGTATTTAAATAAAACTATTAATGAATATAGCAATGGAATGACTTCTAATGTCTGCCGTTATTTTAAAGGTGTTAGAATGTTGTATTTAGAGAAATACAACCACTCATCATTATTATGATATACATTTAATTCTTCTTTAGATAAAAAGAATAATTCAACAAAAACTGCTGAAAACTACCCAAAATTCAGTAAAACATTCTTAATAATTCAAGTTAAATAATTGGTAAATTTATTTGATATATTTTTGTGATGCTCGTGCAGACATAGTCTCCTCCAAAGTTTATTACATTCATATTTATAATTATCATAATAATAATTTTAACTGGCTAATGGTTCTGATCTCTCACATTTACAATGTAAAGCATTTTCTTATTCTGCCCAGCACCTCTTCACCATTTCCAAAAGTTCTGTTGAAGACAATAATAAATTAATATTTCTGTACTTTGTGCAAAAAAAAATGTCAATCTGTTCGGAAACACAGATTTAAATAAATGCAACACAGAAATATAACATCCAATAAAGATAAATTGTAATTGATAAATTAAAAGTTAATTTCAACTGTGTTAAAGAGCCTGAGAGGATTGAATACATATGTCACATTCAAATGTTTTTTTTCACTTTGTTAATGAAACATAAGAAGGATAAATTAAATGTCAAATAAAAAGATTTGTCCCACCATTTTTTATAGCTTCTATTAAGCCATGAAGGCAACGCTTAAACGAATATTCTTCTTTTCTCTGAACATCAGAAAAACACTTTCACATCTTGATGTTTTATTTTAAGATTAAAAATGAAAAATGATCAAATGATAAGCAGATTTTTAACGAATTATCTCCTTTTGTTGGATTTAAAATACTGACATGCGTTTGCCCTCTCTATTCAGATCTGCAATTATTCCACACACACACTGACACACACACACACTGACACACACACACTCAGTTCAAACGCTGAATCTAAAACTGAGGCAGACTCACAGCGGCCTGAAAGTTTAGAGGCCTCAAGTCATATCTTCTATTTTAGTTCAATATGAGAGTATTTGAGAGAAACGTTGCTCTGCAGAACAGATACAAATACACAACATGAGCTTTAAGAAGAAATCACAAAGAAAATCCCAGAGAAGACCCTTGTTATATTTAGATTTTTGCTGCTTTTGTTTCTTCTACTTTAAATTTTCTTTTGTCCTGCTTGCACCAACATTAATGTTGTTTAATAGTTTCACATTCTTATTCAGAACATGATTTCTCTTTTTTGTCAACTACAAAAACAATGTTCAAATAGATGAATTCAAAGATTTGAATCATGCATAAGAAAAGGTTTAATAACTTAACCCCTAATTTACAAATAAAAGTGAATTACAAAGTTTTCAAATCCTCTGCAAAAACAATCTATTGAAATGTATTCAAGTTCATCACATTTTTTTTATTTTTTTCATTATTTTTTACTTATTAAAAAGAACATTTTAATTTAGATTAAATTCTTGATGTGATTATCATTAAGCTCTCTCTTTAGTGATGTAACATTGGTGCAGTGATCTCATTCAGGTAAAAACAGACTAAAACTTTCTTCTCCTGATGAAACATGAATATGTTTTTGTATCATGAAGTTTTCAGTTACACATCAAATCATCACCAGTGACCAGGTTTCCACGGCGCCCGTCTCCCCCGTCTCACCTGCAGGTTGCTGTTCCGGCGGCGGGGGCTGCACCTGCGTTTGTTCAGGTTACACCGGGACGAACAGTCGAAGAAGTTACAGTCGTCGTCGCTGCTGCAGTTCTGGTCCAGGATGTCCCTCATCTTGGGCTCAAAGAACGCCATGTCCACGTCGATCGCCACCACCTGCAGGACGAAAAAAACCAAGACGTTAAATTGAGCCATGCTTCTCTGCTTCCTCTTCATCGTTTGGTTTGATTTAAGAGCTCATAAAGGTGAAGAACATGAATCTCACAGAGCTGAAAGTTTAATAAAATACAACATGTTTTATATTTACATTTTATATTTATACTGAATTTAAAGTGTGTGGAGAACTTTTAGATTTGTAGCAGCAGGTTTTGAAATTGAAATAGTTAATTCAGAAACTCTTTTACTAAAGTGAATCTATTCTTATAAACATTTTAAAATTGTTTATAAAAAATTAGAATTTTAAATTCAACTTGCAATTGAATGTTATCCTTTAAATATTTTTAATAATAACTACAGTTTGAAATAATAGATATTTCCATACAATAGGAAACATACAAATATGAAAGGTTATACACACATCATGTAGGTAAGGAAATTCAAACTTGAACATACACCTGAACATTAAACTGGAGGTCTTCTTCAGGTGATAATTTGGGAAAAATGTGGAAAATAAAATATTTTTGTGATTCATTAAATATTTCTGTGTTTAGTGAAATGTCTTTTGGCCTCCAGTGTAAAAAAAAAAGTTGTTCATGGAATTTTTTTTTTGCAATGACCTTAACGTAGCGTGGCCCCCATTTTGTGATTCGATATTTTTTGGTTTGGCTTTGAGCGAGAATATGTCCCTGCTTCATTCAATATCCCAAAAATGTATTTCTCAAAATGTTTTTAATTTTTTAAACATGTCCTTTAATAATAATGTGTTTTAACTTGTATGATCAATTGTTTTCATTATCAGAACAATCACACTTTTCTGGAACTATTTTTTTGACAAAAATAAACCCCAAAAAAAATAGTTTCCAGTAAAAACTTTCCTAAAATAAACAGACTGTTTGGAAGCTGCAGAGCTCCTTTTTTCTGCTTTTACACCTTTAACAGAAAAATCTTCAATCTGCTAACAGAAGAACAATGAGGAGCTTGTGTTTTATTCACCGTATGTTGGAGCTAAACTCAATTCGCCTTTTTTTTTCTCTGCCGTCGTTCTGAGCCAGATGTGTGAGCTACAAAATAGTTGAGATTCAGTGGTGATGGTTTGCTGAATTAGTGACGCCTGGCTCCATTTGCTGTGTGGACTATAAAACGATCTGAGACAGATCACAGCACACATTTGATTATTTTGTCACTGCCAAACACATGTGATGCATTTAAATGCTGCTTTGATCTGATTTAAAGAAAAACTGTCAGATTTTTTTCATTTTAATACAAAAAATAAATCAAACAGGATAAATATGTCAGTCTGACAAGTGCAATTAAAATTTGATTCATGAGGGCTTTGAGATGACTTCACATGTTGCTTAATCTGAACTCCATTTGTTCCTCAACTCCAAACACTTCTAAATGTAGCAGCTAAAGTACGCTAAGCAAAATGTAATATTTAATTAAATTTAAATGTATGCTTACTGATCAGCCTACTGACAAACATTTCACACATTAACCCTTTAAACTCTGCAGTTTTACAGATTTTAGAAATATAAACATTTAAGTCAGCAGCATTTCCCTAAAAAATAAAATATAGACCTATACAAAAGTAATGTTGCTCAATCAACACTCCATACATGCATGTGGTGGTGACTGTGTCTGCAGAGACTCTGTCCTCTGCCTGGAGTTCATGTTTTAGTGAAACCAGGACATTTCAGGGAGAGTGGAAGTGTTTCCTCCAGCCAATGACAGTGCACAGGTGAGTTTGGGAGTGGATAATAACAGTGAGGCGAATCACCATGTGGCTAAAACTCGTTCCAAAATACAGGGTTAACCTTGGTTTGGCTTTCACCCACTGTCTGGCTCTGAAGGAGGAGCGTGGGACGAAGAGCGACACGGAGTTGGCCTGCTTTTTGTTGGACAAGCCGGCTCCAAGCGTTTAGCTTGTGCTGTACCTTGCGTTGTATACAGTTAGTATCTGTGCATACTAAATCCTGCAGTGGGCGTGTGCTGAATCTGTTGACATGAGCCCATAAGAAGAGGGGCCCAGTTTGAAAGTCGTCTTTACAAGCTGCAGTGAACATTTTTACTGACTCTACCTTTAAGAAATGACATCACAATAATAATAAAAAAATCAAACACTGTACCCTTTCTAAACAGTTCGCACCTCCTCTTCCTGGACAAAGTATGAACGTGGTAATAAAAGCTAAAAACTGTCACTTTTAAAAATGGACGTGTCAATTAATAATAGAGAGAATTTATACAGGATTGTCCTTTTATAACTTATCTTAAAGTGAGTCTATCTCCCTGAGCTGCACAGCTAACACACTGTTAAGACAAGGGTGTGTGTGTGTGTGTGTGTGTGTGTGTGTATGTATGTGTGTGTATGTGGTAGGGTGACCTTCACTTTCCCAGCAGCAGGGTCACATCTTCTGCTTTAGGCTAAAAAAAAAAACCTCTTAAAGAAAAATCTCACGTCGTCCGCTGTCTGCTCTCCACTGTCTACTCTCAGTAATGGCTTTAAAAAACAACAACCTTTTCACCGTTTTATTTTCTGCTCTGCTTTTACTCAGTTTATGTTTCACTACATTCTCAGAAAACATTTTTAGCCATTCAGGCTGGCTCTGTGGTTTTCTTTTTTTGGTCGCTTTGAAGGAGAGGAGGTCAACAATTCAACAATGAATCTAAACGAGATGAAAACTCACCGTAAGGTCCTTCCTGATGGCAAAGTTCTCTGGCTTGATGTCACAAAGGTGCAGTTTGTGGGTGAAGTCGTTGTCAAAGTGCCACACCATGTCCAGGAAACTCAGAGCAATTCGATGCACCATCTCCCTGGTGGTCCACCTCCCCCTGGCCCCTCCCGCGGCCCCGGCTCGGCCCTGACCCTGCAGCCCAGAGACAGCCACGTCGTCAAGGGAGAAGATGTTCTGGTCCCACGCGTGTCCAGCAGACAGGTACTCCACAGCGTAGAAATGACCGCAGGAGCCCAACACTTTGGCCACATGGGTGCTGAGGTCCTGCAGTACTCTGGAGGAGAGAAGACGAAGGTGCAACTGTGTGAATGAATATTGTAATAAAATATGACAAATCGCAGACCAAACCATCTAAGTCCTTGGACGCTTGTCATCTTAAGTATGTCACTTCTTTTACTGCAACAACCTTAATGTTGTGGGTCAAGCCCACACTCAACTCAGCGCAATTTAAACCTGACTCTTTTGGGGGCCTTGACCAGCTCGGAAAGAATGAAGCCTGAGACTGAACCCACATCCAGTCTCCCTCTGCCCAGCCTTCAGACCAACCTAACTGACAACATCATCCACCATAATCATTATTTTAACATGCATTATCTTAGCATGATCTATCACTAAATATCTAAAACACATATTGGTGTGGTGTGGTCCTTGCTAGTGAAAGGTCAGACAAATCCACAGGAGTAAGTCATCCTGCTGTTCTCTGTTCTGTTAGTCTCTTTATCCATCCAACCATCTGTTTTTATGTACTCCATTTGTCTGTGCAGCTGCGTCTGCAGGCCTCCAGATAAGCAGAACAGGTCGCCTCCCTTTATCTCTTTTATTTCTGGACTCGGAGGAGTTTTGGCTCACAGCCTGTTGGGATGTCTGAGCTTCTTTGCCTTCAGACTGAAAGCATGTCTTTCTCTGTTTGTCCTTCAGCTCTGCCCACAAACTTTCTCACTTTTCTTTAAGGCTGTGAAGAGAATTTGCAGGGAACTATGGTAAGAATTCAATGGCAGAAATATGATTATATGACTGAGTTTAGACGCTATGGTCTTTTAGCTTCTTGTCTGATGGACTGTTGAAGGCAGGTGATGCAATAATGAGACCTCAAAAGCCGATTTGGGGTGCCAGTCAGGGCAAACTAAATAATTTGACTGCAACCCCCTGGAATAAATCTATGATTCAAAGTTTGATTGGGTTTCTGGATGAAGTTTACCTGAGAAAGGTGTACTCTTCTTGCTGCAGCAGGGACCAGAGGGAGGCCAGCTCTGCTCTCGAGTAACTCTTATCTCTGTTTTTCATCTTCTGACCCCAAAGTCTGGCCAGAGAGCTGTTACTCCCCCCTCCTCCTCCTCCCTCTTCATCCTCGACCTCCTCAGCCAGCCCCAGAGAGTTTCTTACCTGAGACGAAAGAAGAATGCATGATTTACGTTTGTCTCTTTACACACAGCAAACATCGATGTAAACTTTTGTAGAAGTTGCAATCAGACTCACTTCCATGGTAGCGTAGAAAACCACGTCAAGAGGGGAGAGCTCCTCTGCAGTGTCCTGGAAGGACAGAAGATTCAATTAGTCAAAAACAGTACCAACTTGAAATAGAGGGAATTGTTCTTCCTTTTTCTCCGTTTCAAAGTAATTCCCCATTTTTCGGGATGGTAACTCTCAAAATATTTGTACGTGCATGAGAAGGGATGGAAATTCATCAGTGTGATACAATATCTCGAGAAAATGTAAATTAAGAAGCTCCCACAGTGCGTTTCATATACAATTGCAAACATTTATAGGCACTGTTATCATGTCAAGCACAGAGCCGGGCACACGTCTGTTAAGTGTTCATTATTGGCACAAATGTTTTAATTCATCTTTAATGTGGACTAATCTGTTAACGTCCAAACAATGCTCTTACATGGTAAGATGGATCATGGACAGCCTGTGCCTGCGCCCTGGTTAGTTTTCAAATGAGGGCGTTGCATTGGCGAACTGGCCAATTGGAATCTCTTGGCTTGATAGCCCCCCCCCTCTCCAGCCCCAGAACTCTTCACCTAAATCTACACAATTTGGTATGCGGCAAGTGCAAACATCACCTGGTAGTCCAGTATTCCCAGTGGTTCGTAGGAGGAGAAATTCTCCAGTTTGGACTTGAGGATGATGGGATTTCCTCGCCATCGCGCCTCAATCACCTTCTTCCCGTTCTCGTAGTAGAGGCAGCGTTTGTACTCAACTAGGCCGAGCACGCACAGATCCTCACACATGTCACCTGTAACTGAGCCCTCGCCAAACTCCAGACACTGAAAAACAGATCGAGAGGGACAAACAGAGCAGAGGGATTGAGCCACTAAACCAGAAGAAAGACGCATACTTGAGTGTTGGTTAAACTGCACATTTTTAATAAAGTCTGATTCTACAACTACTTGATTCCTGAGAACATAAATGCTGTAAAATGAGGAATAATGCACATCAGCAGAAAAAAACAAGTTATTTCTATGTAGTCAGTTTTCTCTGATGGCATGACATCTGGAAGTGCCAACAAAGTCTCAAACGTTTGTCTTTTTTAAAAGTATTTTCATAGTCTTCTGATGTATGGAAGGCATGATGTGGACCGTCTCCTCCCATGTCGGACATCCAGGTAAGGACAACTCCAGAGGTCGTAAACAAAAAGCCTTCATCCTTCCCTACGTGAACCTGAAGAAGTTTCCGCAGCTCACTGAGCACACACTCAATAGAAACACACTTCCTATGTAGAGTCCAAACAGCTGTGTGTCCAGAGGTGTGAGGGATGAGGTGGGGGATTAGTGTAGTTCTGGTCGGGGATTACCTGACTAATCCTGGCTGTGCCCACATTCCTACACAAACATCAGTCAGTGAGGAGCTCAGAGACTAAAACCCAACATCAGAAAGCACCTGCAGGAACATCGCTGTTGGTTTAGACCGACAGATTTAAACTTTTATCTGTTTGTACTGTAAAGCCCTTTAGGCCTTAATAATGAGATAAGACTTACAATAAACTGTCTTACTTGTAAAAATACCCTTAAAAAACATACATAACCACAGGCTGAAATTACTACCTCATTCTGGTAGTTTTTCACCTTTTTCCTTGTAATATTCAATGTTTGTGATTTTATGTCTTTATTAAAACAAAGTAAAAAGGAAGAGCAAGTTCATAAATGACTACAGCGCACATAAATGACGACTGACAGACAGGTGAACGTACACTGAGAAAGAAGAGAAGAAGAAGATGAGGCTGATAACAGAGACTGCTGTGCAGACAGGGTTAACTGTGTGCAGAAAGAAAGACTCTTTTATCAACTGACAGAGAAAAGGTGACGAGAGCACACTGCTGATGGACGATCCTCCATCGCTTCAACATCACCAGACAGGTAATATGTTGAAGTGGAGAGTTTAGATAAAGTGAATATTGAGTCCTTCGTCTGTTTCCTGAGTCGTAAACATGTCCACACGGTCTATAAGTCCTAACAGGAGTGAAAGTTAACATTTGGAAGTGGAGCATATCGCAGACTGACACGGTGCTGCCAGCTGGATCCTTTCGGTTCACACGAGGATCAGATGAATCCACGTCGTCACACAAAGAGCTGCGTTCAACACAGAAGAAACGTCTTTTTTCAGTTTATGTTTTAATCAGTTCAGTCTTTGGTTTTAATTCAGGAAAAAACGTTCTGTCAGGTGCGTTTTACCTGTACAGAAAATATCACTGCAACCTGATGTAGTGACTTCTAAAGGTTTGATTTAAAGCCAGATGTGGGCTCAACTAAAAAACAAAAAGGATTGTCTTGATTCAGGTTACTATCCCTCTAAGCCTTTGTATACCCACGTTGTTGTTTTTTTTTATTATTCTGGCTGATTAGACCAGGACAACCAAGAGTATGATAACAGGTCAACAAGTCCTCCTTTCCAAACATCTTTAGAGTGAAGTAGTGGAGCTGTCACTCAAACAAACTTCACCACACCCACATATTCCTGAGAAGAGGACTATAGTCTCAATCACTAAAACCTGTGAGGGTGTACTAAGGCTTTAAGAGACTTTTTGCGGTCTCTAAAGCTTAAAGGTTGCATATGATGCAAATAATAATAATAAAAATACTTTATTTGTAGAGCACTTTTAAGAAGGGTGCACAAAGTGCTTTACAGAAGCAATTTAAAAGAGACAACTAACACTAATACGTGTCCCTAGTCTGTCTACAAAACCCCTCAATTATAAGGAAAAGTCCATCGTCTCCTTCTTTTGCCTGCTCAACTTTTCAGAAAATGTTTCCCTTCATGACATCACAAAAGGCATCAACCCCTCGCCCAGGTGGGTGACACTCCCACAGGGTCAGAGTGGATTTTTTAGCAAGAAACTTCACTTAGACTTATGTACACCTGTTGAAAAGGCGTATAAAATGGGACCTTGAAGAGGTAACATTTTTGTTTATGTCAGTAAAGACTGGTGTCATTGAAGAAGAGGACGGTTTCCGGTTTGATAAAACACGTCTTCCTTTTCTCATGGATCCTTTCTGTAATCTTGTCAGACATTTAAAATAACAATTTCCCTTCTAATAATGACTTTTTCAACCATTTAAAAACTGTAAAATGTGTGCACAAAACATGTAAAGTAAGTAACTTTTTAATTATCAAAACTTTCATAAAGTTCATGACTCTTTGTAAAAAATGTTATTCCCCATGAATAAAACACTACTTTTTTTTCCCCAAAGCCGTCATAAAATAAAACCATCAATTTAAAAAAGAGGACTTTTCATAACCCGAGCACGTGAAGGACCACTCAAAAATATGTGTGTGTGCGTGAGAAAGAGAGAGAGTGTGTGTTGATGGATACAACAGGAGTGGGAGGAGAAGTTTTGAGAGTCAAAGGAGAGTGCAATTATCATCCCCCCTCCCTCCTTTTCGGTTCCTAGTTCCTGCTTTCTCTCATCACAGAGAATGAAAACCAATACTGTGTGTGTGTGTGTGTGTGCGGCGTGCATGTGTGTGTGTGTGTGTGAACATGGTATTAAAAACCCACAAGCTCTTCGACCTATGGACTGTTAACTCCAAATTGTTTACCCTCCGTGATTATAGCATATCAGGTCCCGCCTGTCACTCAAAGAGGTGAATTGTATAACCTGTCAGCACATACAGTTGTAATGATGAGAGAAATTAGCTGTAAAGACCAACCCTGTTTTAGAACCAGGCTGTAAACATGTTTATTTCTGCTGTGAAGTTAGACGTTTTACTATGGATCTCTATGGGGATTGACTCACTGCAGGAGACAGCCACTAGTGGACACTAGAGGAACCGCAGTTCTTTTGGTACTTGGAGTTTGTTGCTTAGGATACAAGAAATGTTTTTGATTTAAGAAAAAATATTTCCAGCATTAGATTACCTTTACAATCATACATTATGATTTCTACTGCTGTTTGTAAAATAAATAACTTCAGGGGTTTGGGTTAGACAGGTTAGCTGTTTTTCCCTGTTTTCACACTTTATGCTAAGCTAGACTAACCGTGTCCTGACTCCAGCATCAAACACACAGACATTAGGTGTAAATCCATTGCACTTCCACATTAGCTTCATTTCTCAACACTCGAGTGCAAAGCAAAAACATTCAAGAGGTCAAATGTACAAATATTCCTTTTTTTAAACTTCTGAATCATTTTAGGGGTCAAACTGATGATTGATTAACAACCTGCTCTAAATGTGCTCTTCTGTTTGAATATTTTCTTTCTGGTGTGCTGAATCCCATCTGCAGACACTGGTCTTTATTTCAGCTCTGTTAGCTCTGCGGCCTTCACTTATCCGCACTAATACGCTGGATTTCCTCTGCCACATCACACTCTCCAGCTGCTTCCGTCTTTCTAAACCATGCAGACTGTAAACTTTCCCACCATGCTGTTTGGGGAAGATCAGCTCCCACTTACTGCTGTGTGTGTGTGTGTGTGTGTGTGTGTGTGTGTGTGTGTGTGTGTGTGTGTGTGTGTGTGTGTGTGTATGGTATTTACTCTTTAACTGTCTTTTGTGCATGTCCTGCAATTGACAAAAGCTGGAAGCCACATTTTACTGTCAAAACTATCAATTAGCATATCTTTTTGTGTCCTTGAGGTAAAATCATGAAGCTCTGATATTGAACAGTGTTTAGAAACAAATTGGCTAAAGTCGGACATTTTAATATGTACATGGCGCTTTATTTTGAAATGACCAAATGCCCAATGCTTCCTGTGTCTGACTTACTGTCTGGATTGATCTGCTCTGCTCAGGTTGCTGAAAGCACCTCATTTAAAAATAGACACAACGCTTATCATTATCAAGGAAAGCAGAGCTCTGAGAGGGGCACTTCTGGCGTTCGCCCAAGCCGGACTGAAACATGTGCTGTGGAAACCCACACATCGACTACATAGGTGTGTGGCACGGATGGAACGCTGCACACATGAATCCTGGGAAAACCACTGGTAAGAATTACAACCTGAGCCAGTCAAAAAAAACATCCTTTACTACTTTGATCAAAACCTGCAGGAATTATGTTTACAGCTTGTTTCACTGCTGCTGGTTGAAGAAATCTTGTTGATCAAGTTCAAAACTTTTTCAGGTATTAGTCAAACCTCCGAATATGTAAAACTAGGACCAAAGTTTAGAAGTAAGAGAATACGCCTTTCACATTTTCTACACAAATGTAGCGGTGAAGCGTCCAGCTCTCGGTTTTGGGACGCAGCAGGTGTTTGTACAGATGCTCACATTCAGCTGCTGGCTGTTTAGGAACCCTCGGCTCTGACAGTAAACACAGTCCATCTCCAGTGCGGAGCTAAAGAACAGCAGCCAGCGCTGAGTCCAAAACCACAACATGGACTCGATTAAGAGTCTGCCAGTCGCTGTCATCTGAGATCCAACGTGGACGCCAAGTTTCAGAGCAGCTGACTCATGCCAGCGGAGCCATGCAGAGTGTTTATTTGGCTCTGTCCCCTCCAGCTAACGACAGAAACAAATGAGTACAGGAAGTAAATGAGCTCCAGACTGAAACATTAAGATCTGATAATGAACCCTGGCTCCGTCTGCCAAACTGCTGCATGATCACATAGACTCACATAGAGAGTGAGAGCAAAGCTCCTGTGAGGAACGTTCAGTCCTCTGTGGACAAAGCAGTGCATCTCTTCTCTTTACTGATTGTGTCAGCAGCATGGGTTTTTTACATGTCATCCTTAAATACATCACTCATCAAGTGTAAATGTAAAAAAAAGGCTTTCAATATCGTAATTGTGATTTTCAGCTGATTTTTCCTCTTCTTCTTCACTTCACCTCCATCTCTCTGCAGCTGGGATCAAAGTCATTTCTTATTATTGTTGGTATGGAGACTTTGCAGTTAGCATGATAAAAGGTTGTTTTAAGATTTTCTTTCACTGTATTCCTTTTATCTAATCTATCTGTCTTTTCTCCTTTTCTACTTTCTTATTTCCCTTTATTCCTCTCCTTTAACTTTTTATTCATTTACTGTTTGACTGTTGATTCCTTTTTTCAACTTTCCCCCTGCTTTTGTTTTCCTCTTTCTATCTTTCAGCATGTGTTTAGTTTCTTCTGTCATTCCAAACATCGCCCTTCTCGGTCTTGAACATGTTTTGGCTTTTTCATTTTTCTGTTCCTTTCCACTTTCTTCTCGTCACTGCCTTCCTTCTTTTTTATTTTTCCTCTCCCTGTTTGTCTTTCTCCATGTACACATTTCTTCTGTATTCCCTAATTTTTTCTCTTTTATTCTCTTCTTCAAGTTTTTTACCTTCCTTTAATTTCCCTAATTTCTGTCTTTCGTTCTTTATCCTCTCCTTCTTTTTATCAGAAGCTGAACCAGGACAATCAGATACTTTATAATATCCACAGTATTATTTTTCTTCTTCACCTCAGTGTAAGTGGCATATACTTCTTTAACTTTGTTATATATGTTATACTCTTTCAGTTCTAGCTTTTCCTTCAGGTTCCTCTCAGTTAGCAGCAGCAGAAAGCTGAGCCTGAGTTTCAGACGCTGTCGTTCTCAGTGAAAGGCTCTCTTTGTTGTTACATTCCATAATGGTAAAGCTCGAACACACGAGGAACATTAAAACGCCTTAATGACATTCCTGTGTGTATCGAGACCAGGATGTCCGGCTGAGCGAGCACCGCAGCAGACGGGAGAGAGGGAGAGCGCCAGTGTAGAGACTCAGTCAGATATTTCGGTCTGAACTCACTGAGGTTACAGGAACCAGAAGACTGAAACATTTTCCTGGAAACTATTGGATTGGTTGTGAATGTGTTTTAGATAATCAGAGAAACTCCTCTTGTAGAGGACCAAACAGGATGCTGCAAAATGGTAAAACTCGTCCGGGAGGCGTAGGAAAGTGCGGTTCTCCTGGTGCCTTCCTCAAACAAATCCTTACACTCCACCACTCATTGTGCGCTCACATGTGGTGTCTTCCACATTGTGCCATCCTAAGCTTCTAAGTGTTGAGTTGGAGGGGATTATTGTACCCTTGTAATGGAAAAATTCTGTTTACTGTCGAGGGCACATTTTACTCACAGCTCGCATGAGAAATGCAACATGTAATATTCTTGTTTTTTTCTATACCCAAGGATGAAGGTTTCTCACAAATAGCTAAATATTAAAGATACTCAGACTTGAAGTTTCCTTGACATTACTGTTGTGCGACGTGTTAAAATGTATGACAAAATGTATTTGATATTTGACTGTGCCTGTATCTGCAATCCTTATTTAGGCACGAAGGTTTTTCTGTGAAGCATGTGTATATAAACCCAAGCATATTGTGATTACTTCGAGCTTTCCTTCAGACTCTATTGACACTCTGAAGCTTTGTTCCTTCTACTTGCAAGAAGAATTAAACTAAACAAAGACATTGATTGACTCATGATCCTTTCTTTTGCATTGTTAGCAGAAATTTCCAGCACACCCTCCAACAGCGAGACTGCACCAATGAACAGGTGTAAGACTTTTCATTGTTCGTCATTGTGAGACATTATGCACATAAAAGTTCTGTGTTATCCCCTGCACAAATGTAAACGTAAGATGAAATAGTATCAAAAAGTTGACAGTGACACAGCCTACAGTCCTTACAGACTTTGTACATTAGCGTGTCTTTAAAACAGTTTTAATGACATTTTTGATGCTTCCAAAGGGGTTTCGGATCTGAAACGTTGCCGGCGTATTTGTGCAACTTAGACACTGCAAAAAACAAAAAGGTTTCCAATATTAATATTTGATGCCTTGGATTTTTTTTTGTTTTCTGTGATATTGAAATCATTTGTTTTTTGCTAGAATCATGTCTAATTTTAAAGTTCTTGTCTCGTGACTACATATTCCAATTCCTCAACCTCTTTCTTGCACGGACTCTTGTGCAACAAGAAAACCCCAAGGAATGTGTCATGACCAGATGTTGAATCACAGGGCCTCTAAATAACCATGCTGATGTATCTGACGAGACTTCAGGCTCCAATGGGAACGTTTCATCTGTGGATCAATAAAGAATCACAGAAAGACACAAGAGTCAGTGTCAGCGTTTAAACAGGCCACACTGAGTGATTAATCACTGGTGACAGGATGTCAGAGGTCAGAGGTCGCTGCAGTAATGTTCAGTATCCCTCTGAGCCTGAAGAGTACGCACACTTCTGATCTGATCCTGCTGCTGAGCACGCCAAGAGCTCCACGAACAATAGTGTGATTTTTTAAAGCCTGTAGGAGGCAGAAGGTGTGGGCTGAATGCTCTGTATTCACCAGAGTTTATCTGTACACACACACACACACACACACACACACACACACACAGGGCGTGGGTGGACTGATTGAAATCAGTCATCAGTTCACTGGAAGTGTAGGCTGATCTCACAGCTGCAGGAGTCCACAGCCACAGGCCACAAAACATCTCTGATTCCCTGCTAATAAACACCTACTGCACACAGAGACGCACACATAAACAGGCCAAACTTTGCTCCGAGGGTTTTGTTGGTGTTTAGCCTCTTAAAGAGGCGGTGAACAGGTGCCTGTTTCATTCATCCATTGACTTAATGAAGCAGTGAACACAGTGAGCCCTCAGTGGACGACCTCACTCGTCTGTCAGCGGATAAACGTGTGCACACTTGCTCTGTTGGCTTGTGTTGCAACCAGTGTTAAGTCTAAATGGTTACAAAATACCGGTAATCCGTTGGAGTACTCAGATAATCTTTTTTTGGTGTAACGAGTAAAGTTTGTTCTGCAATTAAACAAATCAGTTATGTAGGAAAAATGACTTTTGTTTCGACAAAAAAATAAAATCCTGGCGCATCAATACAGTTTCTGTTTCTCTTCATCTTCTGAGCAGGAAGCTGCATACCTGCAGAAGGTAAACCTACAAGGTGGGTGAGTGTGCATGCAGCTAGCTATTTCAACTAGGGAGATGTCAGAGATTTCCCATTATATTCAATTTTAGGGGAAATCCCAAATCATGTCGAAATGTAAGTTGAAGAGCCCGTGTTATTCTATTTTCATTGAAACAGCTTCGAGTAAAACTGTACGCCTCTGCACAGTTTTTCCCTGTCAGATTTTAAAGGAAAAAAAAAAAAAAAGTCAGCACTAGCACAAAAAACAACTACGTCCAAGCCCCAGGCCCTCGTTAGTGTTTCCAAGCTTGTGAAATGTTAACAAGGGCCTGGGGCTCGGTACTTTATTGTGAGCGCTGATGTTTCTCCCTGTCAGCAACAACGGCCTTTGAGGAGTTTTTCATTTGAGCATGCAGTGCTTTGTTTGCACTGTTAGATTGTAAGCATATTAAAGAGCTGTAAATGTAATATCAGGTCTTTTCCTGTTTTTCGGCTGCAGAGTGACAAATCATTGTCCGTTAACACAGCTGTGCAATGAGGGTAGAATCTATACACTGAAAGGTAGACGTCTGGACAATAAAATCGACACGTGTAATGAGTTGCAAAAGGGTTTTATGTTTTGGTAACACAACTCAGAATGTCAGGGTTCTTTTTTAAAACCTGAAGGCACAGACTCACCCACCCGTCACACTGCCGGAGCGTGCCTCTGTGCTGAAAACCATAAATAAATCAAATCGAACTGTCAGCTGCCAACAATCCTGTGAGTGAGCGACTCGCGCAGGGAACCACACTCATAAAATCAACAAAACACATCTCTTTCCCAAAGCACTTATTAGCTTGCCATCTGTCCCTGCAGGCTTCACTGCAGATCTGAAGAGAAAAATACAAAATAACTGTAATTAAAGAAGCATATCTTAAGGCCGTTACCATAGCCGTAAAATCTGATATTAATTACAGCTGAAAAAAACCGACACTATATTTATAGACACAGGTTGAGTGCATGCAGAATTACGAGTTCGGTAAAGGTGGCTTAAATACTTGAGATTCCTGACTCTAAAAAAACAGTGATAAGACTGTGTTGTAATGGGAATAAAAACATTTTTGAGCATTTTTTTTCACATCTGAAAAAGACCACCTGTGGCCGATGATAAAGCTGCCTTTTTTAAGTAATATTTTGGGGTCATTTTGCCTTTATTGGATAGGACAGCTGAAACGAGACAACAAAATGTTTGGACAGGAAATGTCCAATGCGGGTTTTGAACCCATGGCTGCTGTGATGAGGACTATAGCATCTCTACATGGGGTGGGCAACATAACCGCTGGGTTATCCGTGCCGCTAAAGCTGCCCTCTTTATATGATCCTTTTTAAATTGATCTAACACAGAAGAAAAACAGCGAAGAACGTAATTCCTCCAGCAGCTGAAAGCCAACACCATGTTCTAACAGCACACCAGCTTCAGGTATCAGGTCGCATCAGGCAGCAACGGGCGCTCACTGTCCTCACTGCATCTAATAAATACTGACTTCTCCGCTCTGTGAATTTAAATTTTCATTCGTACACCATCGTGCATAAAATCTTTTGTGAATAATCGTCTCATCAGCAAACATACAACTTAACAATGTTACAATTCACTTAGCAGACGCTTTTATCCAAAGCGACGTACATCAGAGAGTAAATACAACACTAATCCATTCATATGTAACTACAGAGTAAAAACAATAAAGTATGTGTGCACTGGTAGAATCATTTTCATGAGGTTCAATGGGTTTAAGTTCCATTGAGGTTATTTTGCATTTTTTCTCCCCATTAACTCAAAACTGCAGATGATTTAAATCTCAACTATTTTCCACATGTCCTCTTCCTCCAGTCAGGTTTTCTTCCAGTCAGCAGTCCAGCAGTTTCAGTCCATTAACTTCTAAACACATGCACGTGCAGGATTGTCTGCTGATTTCTGCTCAGTCTGTGTCATAATTATAATAATTCATTTGTAAAATAGCTGCAGGGAAAGAGGTTCAAACACTGGCTCTGTCTATGCAAACAATTTTCCATTTCTGGTTCTGTTTCCTTTCATGAGTCCTTAAACTTGTCAAAACAGAGACTTATTTTTGTGCTTTTTGAAGTTTCATGTCACTGCTAGTTGTTATTTTAACCGTAATAAACGGGTCTAATGTCATGAGAATTTTAATGATTTATAGTTTCATGGATCAGATAATTAAAAATAAACACTGGCTTAGTCCTGTGAAAACAAGCTGACACTTAACACAGCTGCTCATCAGCCTCATTCATACAGCTGCAGTTTGTATTTTTAGCGTCCTATGGCGCGAGGGAACACTTGATGAGCTGTGAAACACTTTGACAACACAGAGATGTGATCAGAGAAAAGCTTGGTGCTTTGTGGGGAGTCTTCAAAACTTGTTTAAAGCTCACAGACCGAGCCTCAAGAGAGCGTGATGAAGAGGCAGGAGGCATTCAAATGAAGACTCACACTCACAGACCACACACACTACAGTGTAAGTCCACACAAAAGGCTGTTCTGAGGAGAGAGGAGAAGAGCTGTCTGCCTGCTCTGTTGTTAACACACAGCTCTGTGTCATCTGATGGTGTCATGCAAACATTAAACCACAAACTGATTATGATCTGAGGAGCATGCAAACACAAAAAACAACACACACACAAACAAAAACGCTTTTCAAGCAACAGCCTTAAATATTCTCGTACAGACCAGAAATAACTGTTTTGAAAACCGTGAAATAACATTTGGTATCCAATTACAGATTCTCCACAGAATTGACATATTCTTTTGTCTGGTACTCCCTGATGTTTTTCACCACCATTAAACAGGTTTCTTATATATTTGAAACTTGGGCCCTGTTTCAACATGTCTCAACAATGACTAAGAAGTTGACATCGTTTAGGAAATTCTCCGGGTAATTTCTTCATCCTGACGCCATGAAGCAGGCTGTAATGCTGCAACTGAATCCTCAGAGGCCTCTGTGAGTTGTTGATGTTTGTCACTGACAGGCTCTTATTGTTTTTCTAAGTGACAACATTAGAGAAAGGATCCCTACATAGATAGACCTTTCTGTTCAAGAGGAAGATCATTTTTATTAACCACGAACAGCTCTTACATCACTCTCCACAAACAAACCTCCACAACAGACTCCATTGATAAAAAATAGTTCAGACATAGGAGCTGTTTGTCTATGAAGTTTGTATTATTGACTGACTCTGATCTTATAAATGGCACAAATGTTTTGTGACAAATGAACACTAACTAACGAACTGATTGAGGCAAAGAAACCGGACTCCATTGACAAAAACATCTCGCGCCTCTAGAAGGTTTTTGTTTGCTCTTTTCAAAAGTTTCTTAAAACAGTCATATTTACTTCAACCATCCCATGAGTATAGTCAAAAAATCATTGATTGTTGGGCGGATATTTAAATGTATTTACTTTGCTTGACTATGTTTTAATTAATTTGATTCAGAATCCATTAGCAGAATCAGAGTTGATAAAATCTGGACAAAAAAAACAGAGGGGTGCTGTTTTTACAAGATTACATTTTTCAGGTCGCACTGTCTCCAAATCTGATGTAGAAAGACGTGTCGGGAGAATATTGCCTGACTGATCTGAATTTGATTTGAAGTTCAGAAGCAGAGCTGCAGATTGAACATGCAGCTCAAATTGGCGGCGTCACACTCTGATTTGGGGTCAGCGCTGGCTTCAGACAGAATTGCAGAGACACGTTGCTGTGTTGACGTTGCTCGGCTTTGTTGTGACCCTGCAGGCCTCCTCGTTGGTATGCAGCTCTCATCTCAAACGCTGCTGCTCGGCTTTTAAGTGTCTCTGTTCTTTTCTTATCTGTCCCCTCTCCTCGCTCTGTCCCTCCCTGACACTCTGCAACCCCGCCTCACTTTCTTCTTCTCTCCCTGCAGCAAACACGACTGAATCCTGATCAAAAAACATGGACGCTTTCTGTTGATAAGTTTGCTTTCATCTGCATGAAAACAGAGAAGGGAAAGTCTGATATTTATCTATGAGAAAATGTCAAAATTTAAAGTTAATTTCACCCAAGCGTTGAAACTTCTACTCCTTTATGTTTATCTTGCAGCTCAAGTTACAAATCAGGGCTGCTCTCAACACATAGAATCATCAATTCATCAATTAAATCAGATTCTACAACGCCTTTTCCTTCAATGCCAGATGATAGAGAGTAAAATCCATATATCCTTTAGTCTGTGATATGGGTGTTCCACAAGGCAGCATTCTTGGACCCTTACTTTTTCTTTTATACATCAATGATCTTCCTCAAGTGTGCAAATATTCAAAATGCTTACTGTATGCTGATGATACTGTTATTTTTCTCTCTGACTCAAATCCTAATGTCATAAATTCCAAATTATCGTCTGATCTTCAGTTCTTACATGATTGGTTGAAAAATAATCATTTGACTATCAATGTCAAGAAAACTGAGTGTATGTACTTTCACTCCCCCAGAAAATGTGTTACATTCACTGATCCCATCACCTTTGCAAGCCAAGATCTTGTCATCACAAAGACCTACAAATATCTTGGTGTGCTACTTGATTCACATCTTACATACTGTGAACACACCTCTAAACTAACTACTAAGCTGAGTCAGAAACTTTATGTGTATAATAAGATCAGACCATATCTGTCCTTCTCTGTTTCTGAAACGTACTTACATGCAATTGTGTTTTCATCAATTTTCTACTGTCTTCCAATCTGGTCACTTACCACTAAGGAGATTACTGAACCAATAACACGACTGTACTATCGAGCTCTTAAGATCCACAGTAACCTCCCAAAGTGGTCACACCATTGCTCTGCACTCACATATCATCCTTTGTTTTCGGCCTCATTACTCCGAATTTACTTTTTTGAATGGAAGCACATTTGTCTGTGTTTGTCTGAAATCACAGACGTGCATCACTTTAAGGGACGTCCATCTGATTCTTCAGCGCCCACAGAGGTTTTTCACAGATGGTGTGTTCCTCAATCTCAGGCTAAATGACGGCTTGTCAAGATGAGTGACAGCCACCGGGGCAAGAGCTCGATGTGAACGATCGCAGTAGGGATAAACACTTTCCATCTGATTTCTTGGGACAAGTGTTGTTTAGGAGATTTTTTTGACCACCCTGTGTGCAAAAGCATTAGAGGCAAGAGAGCACTTTGACATTCTTTTACTTTTCTCCTTTTTTCTCCCCAATGTGCTTCCATTCAGGGTTCAGAAAAGTGGTGTACAGTTGATGTCAAATAACTTTTCATGCTGCTGGAGATCATTTCAAGATAAATCAGAGCTGATTTTGTTTGGTATTCCTTCACCCAAAGGGCGGACCTCAGGTGGGGAAAAAAGACGGCAACATGGAAGTGCTCTGAACTGCAGTTCTCCGAGGTTCCACTAGAGGCTGTCTCAAAAATGGAGTCCACCCACAGGGCTTAGCTTCTGTCTGATAAATAAATAGGAGGGATGATGGTATTATTGACATGAAAACACAGTGCTGTTCTTGTTTGACACGTTTCTGTTTGTGAACAAGATTTTCAGGTGTCTCTGTTTCATTGAGGTCACTTTAAAAATCACAGGACATCTGTTACAGGTTGGATTTTTTTTTTCTGACACAACAGATTGTATTCCTCTACTTGTGTTAAGTGAAGGTTAAAAACAGTCATTTTCTGCTCTGCTCTGTACTCACACAGCTGCTGCCTGAACTGAGAGTCTTTACATCAGCTGCTACTTTAATTATCACACGTCATGTAAGACGGATAGAGCTGCAGGAACACAGACTGAAGTGGAGATATTACGCAGCAGGACAGTGATATATGCGGCTCTAATCTAAAATATGAAATATAGCTGTGATAAATGTGTCAGGAAGTGATGTAAATCAGTGTGGGTGTAAGTGTCTGTTTCTTCTTTCTTCCTGTGTGTGTCTGATTAAACACTGAAGCTTCTGTGTCTGCGACAAATCAACTTGCATCCACATGGACTCCAGAGAGGAGGAGGCAGCTTTCTTCAATGTTTTGACTTTGGACTGCAGTACCCATTTTAAGTGCTACTTGTCAGAGTTACATACTAGTCATTTCAAGCACAATTTAGCACATGTTTTCATGTGCCCTCAATGGTCTATTTAAAGTTACCCAGGTTAAAATTCCACATAAGGTGGTTTTAAGATTGTATTTATGAACTTTTTAAGGAATCCCTAGCTTTCAATTTAGTGTCAGGTACCACTTAGTGTCTCTTTTAAAGTACCATCAAGCATGTATTAGAAGAACCTGACTTTTCAGACACAACATTTATTAATGTGTTAAGGTAGCATTCAGCTTAATGCTTCAGGTGTTAAAAGCACCTTAAGCATGGCTTTAGTGACCTAAATACTCCACTGGATTCCATTTAAGGTGAAACTGTTAATGCATGTTTTAAGGTATCTTTTAGTGTCAGTTTTAAAGAACACTTTAGTGTTTGTTTTTAGGTACCCTTAAGCATTTTTGTTAAGATTTATTTTTTAATAAATAGGCAAGCTTTAGCATGTTTTTTAAAGTGCCTTTAGGCTAGGTTTATGGTACCCTTTAGCTCTTGTTTTAAGTTATTTTAAGTCCATATAGAGTTAATTTTGGTGTCCTTTTCTGATATTCTTGTAAAATATTTATGTACATGTTTAAGTATCCTTTAGTTTCTATTTTAAGTACATGTCTCCTTCTCTTTTAAGATACCCTACATTTTAAGGTAACCTTTAAGGATCTGTTTTTAAGTTACCTTTTGTTTGACAGGTAGGCCTACTGATGAGCAGTTTGGCACTTTGCATTGGATTCAATGTAATCAGAAGAATATGTGTGTGCAAGGGTAAATGTAACTTTTAGAGTGAAAGTGTTAGATTACCTGTTTTAAGGAACCCTCTATGTATGATTTAACTTAAAATCTTCCTCTGATGCGACATGATGAAATATTGCATTGATTCAGACTGGAAGCATGTTAAGAATGTGAGGCGAGCAGAAGTCCTAAAGTTGTTCTAAATGAAAATTGACTCAGAAAGAAGTGCTGTTAAATTCAGTATTTCAGTGTGGGTACTCCAGCAGCGATGGTTGATGGATGGAATGACTCTTATCCTGACAGATTTATCGCGGTGGTTCCCTAAAGTTGAGGCTGTGCAGATGTTAAAGTCAGCAGCAGCTGGTAAATCAAGCAGGACTGTGAGATAAGACACAGAGACGACGGGAGGATGGATCTCTTGGTGTTCTGCATTCAGGTGATTTAGAGCTGCAGGTCACAGCTTTGATTTTTGTACTTGTTGTAGGCTGAAGCATTATAAAAAAAGGTTGTTCCTGTCCTCTGGCTGGAGGAAGGACTCCCCAAAGACCACTGAGAGAATAAAAGCCTCTCTACAGAAAGACACTAATGTTGTGTTTGATAAATGAGTCCAACAGATGTGCAGAATCATTCTGGAGCGGATTGAGAAGTTATTATGTCCATGTTTAATTTAATTTACTGTGATTACTTTTTCAGCCACACAAGAGGCTAATTTTACCAAAGCAACTTTATGAGTTCATAACTTTTACAGTGGAAATGACAGAGGTTGGTGCAAAATCAAAAAAGAAAGCGTGGAGGCAGGTTTATAGCAGCTCTAGAGACACTGAAGTTAATGTACCGTGTAAACTGTGCAAACTGATGACTTCTTATCCAAAACTATCATCAGAGAGTTGTGGTTTCAGCCATCGCCGGTGTTATGCCCCATCACCTCAGGCTTCTAAACGCCTTGTTTGTGTGATTTTTAAAGACAGGGTAAAGTCTTCCTGCCAGAGGGGACACACAGATGAACCCAGTGACGGGCCTCTTCGGGTCAAAACGCCTCACAGTCATCACGTTAACATGTCAGCGTGTTTGTTTGTTTTAAGTGTCAGGACCTCCACAAACCTCCAACCTGTGTTACAAAGGTAATGAGGTGTCTGTGGAGGTTCTTCTTTTACTGATCTTTTTGTTTCAAAGAGAAATGCATATATATACAAAGTAAACCAACAGATCCTGTGTTCTGTGAGGTAAAAGTTGTATCATTGTAGTCTGGTGTGTTGTAAAGAGTGATGTTACCGTTTGTGTTTGAAAATGTATCTTCCATTTGAACGAGAAGGTCTATCTCTGCAGGGATCCTTTCTGTAATGTTGTCAGACACTTAGAATAACAATCTCAGTCTGTCAAGGACAAAAAACAACAGCTTTTAGTGGACACACTTTGATCCTTCAAGGATTATGTTGCAGACATTAAAGCCTGTTTCACTGCTGCGGGCTGAAGGAATCAACCCTGCAGGTTATTGCTCAGGTTGTTTTCAGGTAAAAAATGTTCCGATATTTTCAGATTCCATGTTAAGTCAAAACGTCACTTCTGAAACTTTGCCCATTTTAAGTATGGACATCCAGCGTTGTAAATATATGTGGGTTTAAAAATGGGGATCAGCAGAATAGGTCAACTTGAACATATCTACAATGACACATTTTGCAACATGTCACAGAAGTACAAAGTTAGACTCCTGTCAAAGAGATGAAGGAGATGCAGAGTGTAGATAACCCTCTCTTACGCAAAGAGCCAACCAGGCAGCATTGAAAATCAGAGGTAGGTCATAAAAAATGAAGCGTCAGGCCATAAATAGGCAGAGGAATGCCAGAGACATGCAGGGACAGGGTCAGACCACGCAACAGATCAGACTGTACACCATAAATAGTCAGAGGATCTCTAGAAACATGCAGATTTCTGCTGCAACTTAAACTATACGTGTGTGGAGCTGACACAGAGTCTGTGTCTCCGGGGCAGAAAAAAAACAGTTCCTTTAATGTCCACTAGAGGGTGTCTCCTGCAGTTAGTCAGTCCCCATAGAGCCCAATGTTAACATTTCCAACTTTACAGCAGAAATAAACATGTTTACAGCCTGAATGGAAAACAATTTAGGTCTCCATAGATCATTTCCCTCTTCGTGACAACTGTAGGGGCGGAATTTTAGGACAACCTACCTGTTTGCATATAAAGTGACGCAGAATTAGGGGCGTGGCCTCTTTCAGTGACAGGTGGGAGCTGTCTGCTATAGGTGTCACACCTCTGGGAAGATTTTGTGCTGTTGCTGCCTTTTGGAGTGTTTGGATTATTTTTATCTCCTACATCATCACAGTCCTACACACACACCCACCCACCCGCACACGCACGCACGCACACACACACGCACGCACGCACACACACACCCGCACGCACGCACTGTCTGATATGTTGGCTACCATCATCACCAGGTTGTTCTTCCTTATATTTAAATCAACAAATTACACATTAGCCAGCCTTGAAAACAAACTAAATACTTGTGGATATACATTTCTTCTCATCCGTATTTCTCTCTCAGAAGCCTGACATGCAGGAACAGACATGACAGAGAATTTCACATGATAACTCTGTTAGATGTTGGAATATTTACACGAGGGCACAGAGAAGGAGAATCAGAGCGGATGCTGCTCGCACTTTGATCTGTGTTTCCTAATAAAGTGTTCTTTTTCCACAGCGGCAGATGCGAGAAGGAGGAGGAAAGAGACGTGTTTGTCATAAAACTTCTTGTTTCTCAGCTTTTAAAAGCCAAATTCTCCATTAGATCACATGATAAAAAACACAATGCAGAGGAAAGACACAGAAAAGTCCTTGTCAGACGGACCTTTCCATCCATTTTCAGATTGCGTTCCAGATGTTGATTCAGGTAATAAAATAAATCTACGACTTTTCAAATACTTGGAGGAGATGATTTTCTCTGCTACAGCTATAATAAGATTTGTTTTTACTGAGATGATGTGACGAGGAGCGTACAGACCAGATTTATGGTTTCTAAGATGAATGAGCAACATTCAGAATTTCCCAAGCGTGTATTTTTATCTCCTACATCATCACAGTCCTACACACACACACACACACACACACACACACACACACAGAGAGACACACACACACACACACAGAGACACACACACACCACTTTTTCATGTTTGTTTGATTAAAGTGTATTTTTCAGCGTACATCTTCTATCACAAAGATTAAAAGAACAAAACTTGGAAACATTAACATATTGCTCCTCAGCTGTTACTCCATGTTACAGAAATGATCACCTGCAGGATTTGTGAGATATTTCTGAGACATTCCGTCAGCTATCTAAACACATGCATGTAGTAGAAAACGGCTTGTGAGTAGCTGGCCACTGTGCGTGAAAGGGTTAAATGAGCCATTATGCATTCAGCAAACAATTAGCGCCTTTTTATGCTGACTTGCCTCATTGCAAACAATTAAAAAAACAGCAGTGCCAACAGCCACACACAGTTAGAGAGAAATCCTTTCCATCTGCAGAGAGCGGTGGCAGCAGATGCACATGGTGATATTAGCAGCTGCAATCCATGAGTGAACTTGTCCCTGAGTGCATTTCAACCACAGGAACTAAAGCCCAAATGCACACATGATATCATATATATTAGAGTCTGTAAATGGGAAATAGATTGAAAAGTGTCGACATTAAAACTCTTCAGATGACAATTAGCTTTAGTATAAAAAGTCTTGAGAGGTGTTGTTTCAATCAGGGGTGGACAATGTACAAATATAGGTCTTCTTTTTTTACTTCACTTCATTGTTATTTCCTCATAACATTGAGGAAGATGAAGTTTGAACTAGCCTTCTGCAGTTTGTTTGCCTCTCCTCAAATGTTTCATCTGATTTATTACTTGCAAGTCAACACAAACTCAGAGCTAAACCTCTAGCTCATTACGTCCCAAAGAGCCTAAAGGACTGAGATGATACAGAGTGTCAACACACGGACGGTTTAATCTGCTGTTTCAAAAGGCCGCTTCAACGTTTTGAAAAGGAGGGATGATCCCAGAGGAAGGAGGGAAAGCAGCGGAGGATTGACGGGCTTTTGTTCAGGTCACTACAACACCTGAAGCGGTTACAACAAGCCTGGACCATGTGTTCAGTGATCCGCTAAGTCAAAGCAAAAACAGCAGGATTACCTGTCAATCAGCGAACACAACAGGAGGTTTCATTTGTAGAGATCAACATTATTCAAACAAAAAGCAGTGATTTTGCTTCTTATCCAGCAGGACCACATCTGTCCTGAGTTACTGCCGTCCAAAAAGCCAAATTAGTCTCTGTACCTCCAAGAGCAAAAACATGGAAAACGTTTCCAACAGTGTGATGGATGAAGCAAATGTACTCGATTAGTTCAGCACACATGCCCTGTTTGTTGACTTTGGATCTAGTTTGTTTGGGATTTCATCAGTCTCCACTCTGGATGTTGATGAGGTTTTAATATCAGGAGGGGCGGTGACATCACTGCCTTCGTGATGGAAATTGTGAGCATTTGACAAAGTGCTTTTTCTAAAAACAAAAACAGTATTTGGATGCCCCATGCTCAGAGCAGGCTGTTTCTGTGTCTGTAGCTTTAAATGCAAATGAGTTGTATCTGTCCACACCCCTCTAAAAGGGCTTTGTGGTGTTAGGGCTTTCTTGCACCATGCACCTTATGGTGTAAGAAAACACGAAAAACTTAACGGGTGAATCCAAAGAGGGAGCTTTTATTAAAGTGAAGAGAGCGACTGAGTGAAGGCACAGAAATAAGAGCATCTTCTTATCAGGATTTTTACCCACAGTGCACCAGTAGATGCTGCAGAGGATAAGACAGAAGGCCATTAAGAGCCGTTGACCTCTGGCCATTTATCGCCACCCGCCTGTCTGTTAACGGTACAAATCTGACTGATGATCAGCGGCGGCATTTAGAACCATTTGACGAGAGTTTTTCCTCCTGACTATAAATATTCTGCAGAACACTTTTAATGCTGAGTGGCAACAGAAGAGGACAAAAAAAAAACGACAAGTGTCGTAGCAGCAGGGTAAGGAGGCTGACAGGAAACTAAATCTTACATTCCTGCTGACAATTTTCAGATCCTCATCATTTTCTAAATTGATTTCATTCCCTCCAGGCATCCACTGCTGGTATTGAATGTCTGAAGTCAGCGTGCAGAGACTTGAAACTTTCCAGGGAAAGTCTTTATTTTGTGCAATGCATTCATGATCTCAGATAATAACTTTGAAAAGGGAGAACGGTGTCTCTCTCATGTCCACAGAGTTCCCTGGTCACCTGTTTTCAGCACTATGTAGCTTTGGCAGTGGGCCGAGGTCATCTCAAGAGAAGGTGGTACGGCTTCACAGCACTAGTTCACACAGCAGCCTTCAGCTACAAAGTAACCAGATGCAAAGCAGCCAGTTAGCACGTGCCTCTGATGGTGAGAAAATGAATCAGCACGGCTGGTTAAACAAACCCAGCGGTATATGTAGAGGGGTATATACCACACCTGGTCCCAAACAGAGTCAATCACACACACACACACACACACACACATACACACCTGCCTCTGCACTGAGATGACTGCCTCACCATACTCAAGGAGTGGACAGAGTGAGTGCCCCTTGTAAGAAGTAATGCAGTCTGCTCCTTCAAAAAGAAACTGTGAACAGTGCAACTCTTCATTTATCTGTACCACTGTTACAGTAAAATCACCACGGTCTCCACTGTCCAAAGAACCACACTTAGAAGCATCTTTTCCCTGAAATGTAAAAGACCATCATTGAAATTTGTGACTCACCAGTCTCTGCAGGATCCTCTTGCTCTTATCATCGGTGCAGTAGTCAGATAAGATGCTCCTGTGCACAAGAACCAAGCCGTTCAGGAACAACCAGGAGCCGAACCAGAGCAGAGCAAACACCAGGGTCCCCCGGCGTGACCACAGCCTGACTCCCAGCCACCTGAGCAGGCAAAGACCGCCGCCACGGCCCCCTCCACCGGAAAGCAGTCCTCCAGGGAGCATGGTGGTGGCACACACTCCTCCTGTGCTCCTCTGAATATTTGCTTTAAAAATTGTCAGACTAAAGTTTCAGAGACACCAATTTTCAGTTTGGGGTACCAATACGATTTTGCACGGACAAAACTGAAAATATAGTCCCAAGAAAACGTCTTATTTGTCTTCAGAAAAGGATGGAGAGAATAAATATAGACTCTTATTCTGATAGTTCATGATTTATTGTTCTCATTTTCCTAGTATGTTTTTCTTTTAATTCTCATGTTTACTGAAGTAACTGTGTTAAAAATATAAAGAACTATATCATCAGCGTATCGAGTGATGCCCATTAGAAACAAGGTTTTCTTTCCTTCATTTCTGCCATGTTGTTAAGGTGAAAATCAGGAATCAAAGGCGGAATAAAAAAAACATCAACGTGTCAACGTGGCCGGTTTCTGTGTTTCTCCTGGACGTGACTGGTCCTTATAAAAGCTCTGTCGTGTCCCCAAAAAGCAGCAAAACCTAAATAATTCTGGATTAAATCAGTGCTGAAAAACAAAACCAGGAGAAGAGAGGCCCGTAATCATCCAATCAATGCAACATGTTCCAGACCGAGCCGACTCCTCCCATCTTCAGTTTGGCTCAGCAGCATCTCCACCAGATATATTTGGAGATGTCGTTCGTTCATGGTGAGTTTTTGTCTTTTCATATCCGACTGGTTGATTTATTTTCCTCTCAGCGATTCAACAAATGTTGAGCAACAGGCCCAGAAGCAGCCGAGTGTCTGTCGCACTGAGGGATGTGGGAGTCTGGGCCCGTCTGCAGAGCAGTGTGGCATCTGGCCACGCACACACAGATATCTGAGAATGTTTCCAGCTTCTGATACAGCCACACACTTTTACTTGCACACACACTTGCAGCAGACTCCACTGCCCTGGGATTTGTCCTCACGTCACCTCCTCGTGGCGTCTGAAGTTCTCGTGGCTGTCAACCTCGGATGAAAATGTCCCAGAAAGTCATTCAGAAGAAACTTCCAAAAGTTCCCACAACAGAAAGTCTTCATGTCTGAAAAAGAAAGACGGAAACAGTTTAAAGTAAAATTCAGAAAGAGAGATGTTTTTCTTCATGTCCCTTCATGAGCTCCTTAACTGAACAACGCACACAGAGGCTGACATAGCTCCATCCAACAGCTAGTTTAGAACTGAAGAAGCCTTTCAGAGGAGAGGTGAAATGTCTTCTATCAAGTCCAGTTGCCTTTGGATCAAGCTTCGAATTTACCATGAAACTTCTTAAAGCTCTTAAAGTCCTGATTACCTAACATCATGGGAGTTGCTCGTCTACTGCTGCCTCCAAAAGGTGTCTTTTCACGTTAACATATGTTTAAAAATAAATAATGGGCTGAATCTTAACTAACCGTTCAAAGCACAGAAGTCACAAAATAAGACAGCAAATGTATTGATCAGGGCAGCGAGTAGACCAACAACTCCTATGTTTTGTAAGGTAAGAATACTAATTAATCAATGAAGTCTGGTGTCTCTGATCTGCAAAACTGTCCCGCCTCCTGAGTTACAGTAGCTAACTAATTTTAAAAAAGAAAGAAAGTGAAATGAGGTAAATTCCACTTTCCTGGCCATACATTGTGTTACAGATCTACAAAGCATGTGTTTTTGGGCAGCATGATTCCTTTCTGTCAAAGAAAGGAGCACTGATTCCAGTTTGTGTTATTTTTACTTTCGAGTTCTGAATATCTGTGTTCAGATTCAACACAAAATGTGTCTAACATAAAATGACACAAAAAGCATACAGATTGAGGCAGAGGTAGACCATCAATTCCTGTATTCTGTAAGGTGGTTCAAGGATCAGATTAGGATCCTACTGGTCGCCTCTCTTTGGAGGTTTTCCAGGCCAAGCCAAACTGGGAGAAGACCTCGGGTAGACCCAACATTCGCTGGAGGGATTATATAACCCATTTGGCCTGGGAATGCCTTTAGAATCCCACAGGAGGAGCTGGAAAATGTTGCTGGGGAGAGGGAAGTCTGGGCTAATTTAATTTGCCTGCTGCCATCGCGACCTCGGATAAGTGGAAGAAATGAGTATTGTTGCAACAATTACCAGCCAGTTTTGCTGATGCAGGCTGAAGCAATCTTTTTGTGCAGTTCCAATGTTTTTGTATTCTTCTTCTTCTAAAGTCATTTAGACCCCAAATTATGTAAAAGTGAGGTCCAACTTTAAAACTACAGAACTGTCTCTCTAGATGATGTTAAAACGTGGATTTATTTCCTGCATACATTTGTGAATCTGTGATATCTGATCATGTCTGACAGTTCTCTCTTTGACTGACTGTCTGCAGTAAGACTTTGATTTTGTGGAGTGCTAAAGGCAACCAAAGTAAGAAAAGTTTGGTTTCCCAAAGTTCACGCAGGGTTCAGGAGAGGAGAGCCGTCCTGAAAGCTGTCTGATTTCTCCTCTGATGTTCGTGTTGGAAAAGCTAATTATCTCCTCCGTCTGCAGGGTCAGTCAGAGCTTTGAAAGGATTGCCAGTCAGTTTTATCAGTTTGAAATGTCTAAAGAATGAATTGATTCATACCCATTCATTTTGTCCTGCAGCTTAAATATTTGACGTGCAATTATTTGACTCTCGTAACAGTTTCCTGATGTGGTTGTGGCTCCGCTCACTGAAGCATCCGAACCATGAACTGAGAGAAAAAATAAACTTCTGCACAGGAAAACATAAAGAGAGCTAGCAGAGGACAGCAATCGTCTGTCGTCCCGAGAGAGATCCACACGGCTCATTCTAACTCTTCTGAATCTCCTAAAGAAAGAAAAGCAGGAGAACATCCGTCACCACCTGATTCTTAGCATTCACAGTTTGTTTCTTGTTGACGGGAGTGTGTGCGTCGGAGAGGCCGAGGCTGCCGCAGCTGTTCCTGTGCTGATCCCCGGGAGAGAAGCCCAAATATCAGCTTCTATTTATATGATGGCAGACGTTTGATTCATGGCGAATGTGTATAGTGCAGTTTGAGTATGTAATGCTGTACTTATCTATATTTATTTTTCTGGAGTCTTTATACTTTTACTCCCGACATTTTAACAAATATATCTACTTTCTGTCCTCATTTGCAAACCAGGGTAGTGACTCCAGCTTTAAGGCATTTTAGGAGAATAATAATTGAGCACGTTTGTGTGTGTGTCAGTGTGTTAATTTTTGGATTCAAAATTTTGAGAAAAATTATTTGAATGCAAAAATATGATGACATTTTTTTTTCTTTTTCAAGTGGGTCAACCTTTGACCTTCCTTTCTTTTGTGTGTGTGACAGAGCAGTTTGTTTGGGAGATGTGTGCTGGGTCCACACAGGGTTGACAGTGAAACTAATAAAAACCTCAAGTGTGAATTTATCTTTGATAAAGGTTTCAACTAAGCAAACCAAAACATAAGCAAAAGTCCAAATAATATTTCAGCTGCCAATAAATCTTAACTCTCACATTAGTCGTGTTCTCCAGACTCGTCTGGATCCGAGTGAAATCAGGCAGAAGCTTCAGTCGGTCGCTCACATGCAACAGGTGCAAAAACCCCAAAACAAACCACAAACAGCCCGCAACAGATGTCCTGCTGCTGAGGTAACCACCGAGCACACTCTTTCACTCACCGAGTCTTTAATGTGAAGCAGGAGCCACATTCTGCAGCTACTCCTTCAGTGGCATGCTTTGCTTCTGATTTTTTTTTTTTTTTTGCAAATTTACTGCAGATAGTTGAAGTCTTTGAGCTGCAGCAGTGGCAGTGTGAGCCGTTGTGAGTCTCTGGAGAGAAAAGAGAGGCAGAGGGAGTCTGTGAGCGAACGTTAACTCCTCGCTGTGATGGACAAACGTTCAGCAGACACACAGAACATGGAGAGAGCAAAATGCAAATACTGTACTAAGAATTCAATCAAAAGTCACCTTCAGCTAGGTCAGTGGTTTGTTGAAGTCACTGATGCAACAACAAATACTTACACTCCAACTCTTCAAATCTAGCTCAAAAGGAGCCAAGGTTTTACAATTTAATGTGAAAATTTAAGTACAATTAAAAAGATATTTAGCACCTCTATTATCTTAGGTCTTCAATAGTGTGATTACACTCTCAGAGTTCTTGTTTTGTGTCTAAGGCATCAATAAATGCAAAAAGATCCCAAAAGAACAAAAGCTCTTTCTCACCATTTGACAAAATTCAGGCTGGAGAGACGATCCAATGTGTCCTTTAGTTCCTAAAATCCAATTTTCTGGATGGAACTGAAGATCCTAACAGATTACATTTAGAGAGTAGGCTCATTCATTCTCCAGAGATGATTCACAGGTTGTTTAGCAGGCGTCCCTCTTTGTAAAGGATCAGTGATAAAACATCCTGTACGTCCTTTAACTGTTTGATTTTATTTGAAGACGTGATGGTTACAAGCGTCCTGGTCATCATCAAAGTTCGGAATGACTTCTCTGAAAAGGTCCTGCATGTTAGGTGATGAACTAATCCTCCAAACCAGGATCAACACAGACTTTGAGCTTGATAGAATCTTATTTAATAGACTGTTTGAAAAGCTGTCAGTGACTTCACTTCACTCCCTCTTTTACTGGAGGTTTTATCATTTCACAGTCTGTAATCCTTTGCGTCCTTAAGTGGTCAAAAGCTTTTTCTTTTCCTTCAGGTGATGATTTAAGGGTGTCAAAGCATCAGCGCAGTCAAACTATCTCTGTCAAAACAAATAAGAAAATCTTGAATTTCGAGCTAGTAATCAGACGCTCAAGAAACAGGACAAACTCTGCTTCAAACTAAATATGTCAAAAGCTTGTTGGGAAGTTTTTCCTTAAGATCCATGATGATCCAAATAAAGGAAACATTTCAAGCTGGTCCCGCGGTTTTCTAAAGTGATGCAGAGTTTGTACTCCCAAACAGCTGCTGAAATCATTCAAAGGATTGTGGGTAGTTAGTCTGCAAAGTTGATTAATTCTTCTCTTCTTGCAATGTTTTGCAGATGTATGGATTGTTTTGTTGCTTCCAAAATCAGGAAGGTTCAGACTCTGAACTCTTTAAATCTTAAATAAACAGAATCTTTCCTCTCGGCTTTGATCAGAAACTCAGAGCAGTGTTGCTGACGGCTGGAGCAGCAGGTACAGGTCCATAAAGATGCTCCTGGAGATAAACTGTGCGACATTTCCTGCAGGAGAGATGAGCCTCCTGTCAGAGCAGAGGAGGAGCGAGAGCCTCCTCTAAACCCGGAGTCTGGACTGTCAGGCTGCCCCAGCGGCTCCTGCAGAGGTCGGCTGTTTCTGCGGATCTGGTTTCTCCTCACACGGCTGCTGCTGCTGCCTCGCTCTCTCCCCATCTGACGCACACACACCGAAGCAGAGTGTGTGTGTGTGTGTGTGTGTGTCAGGGAGAGTGTGTGTCGCGCTCAGGCTTGTTAGTTCAGCCCCTTTCCTCTTCCTTCCTCCCTTCCCCTTCAGTCTGCTACACTCCTGGATCTTTCCTTTCCCTATCCTTTCCCTGAGTGTGTGTGTGTATGTGTGTGTGTGTGTGTGTGTGTGTGTGTGTGTGTGTGTGTGTGTGTGAGAGAGAGTGTGTGTGTGAGAGTGTGTGTGTGTGTCTTAAGGGAGAGAACAGAGGCGGCTCCTTTGGCGTCCCTCCTCTCAGAGACTCCCCCCTCTCTTCCCTCTCCTTACCCCTCTCCTATATTTACAATTTACATGCTACTGTACTTCTCTCTCTCTCTCTCTCTCCTCCCATTACTTCCCCCCCCTCCCACTCTTTACCCCGTTACCACGGCAGCAAATCTCTGCTATGGTTCAGTCCCCACATGCAGCTTCACAGGACCTCGCCAAATTAAAAGCTCTCCCCTCATTCATCTCACTTTTCTTTTATTCTTTCTTTTCTTGCCTGGTTCCTCGCTCTCCCCCGCATTCCCCATCCACCCCACTCCCCTCACCCTCTCCCCTCACTCCTGTGCCATATACGGCGTGGCCTCCAATAAAAACAGCTCAGGGCCCAGGGCTTGTTGGTAATTGCCCGATTTGTGAAAATGCCAATAAAGTTCTGCAAAGCACAAAAAGAGCAGCGAGCGCTCAGAGAGGAGTCTTGTGTTCCAAGAGTGGAAAATGTTTGTAGCTTTATATGCACTGTGTTTGTGTGTGTGTGTGTGTGTGTGTGTTTGTTTAAAGTTAACTTATGTAGGAGTAAGACTGTAAATCAGTGTTAGTGATACCATAGTTAAAGCTGTTCTCAGCGGTTTTTGGCCACAGGGGCAGAAAAACAGCTCATAGAGAGTTAGCGCCTGTGTCAAATCCAAACTCCAGTTTCAGAGCGCTTCTCACCGGCTTTTAGGTTAAGAGAGTTAACTTCCTTCCTACCGCTTCTCTAGGTAGTGTCTGTTAGGTTGGTTTTAAATAACTCTGTGTGCTGAATGTGTTCCTCTATTGACTGAATTCTAACAAGAAAACAAGAAAAAGAAATATCATTTAGACATTAGCAGCAGCCTTCCACCTGGAAATTGAACCCTAAAAAAATCAAGTCAGATTAGTTTGTCCTTCACCAATGTGATTGACAAAGCTGATATCAGAGGTTCTTTCTTGATATTGTTTGGTAGAGGCAGAAGTGAAATTGACGAGCCTGACGGTGTACCCAAATGTAACTATTTTTTAACTGTGAGTGTTTTTATGCTAAAGGTGCCGAGTGCTGAAAACACTGAGCTGCGTTGGTTTTGTGTAGAAAATGTGTGATGCCTGCACACAAAAAAACACTGTGAGTGAACAGAGACCTTTAAAGTGAAGCCAGAACTTCACTTCGCTAATGCAAAGGTTAGGCTGGCTTTACACTAGACGAGTTTAAAATCTAAAGCTGTCTTTAAATAAGTGGGATACATCAGATTAAAGGACATTTTCAACTGAATATTCACATTATAACCCTCTGAAAACACATAGAAACCTTAAATGTGTCTGTATTCTCGTCTTGTCTCTGTCTTTGCCCTCATCGCCTCCTGCAGTCAGAGTGAAGATTACAAACATTAATCCACCAGAAGGAGCGGCTGACAGACCGGCTCTCTGCAGCCTGACGGGCGATCACACACATCCAGAGATCAGAGTCTCGCCCACACACAGCCGAATTTTTATTATTAGAGATTCATCTTGAGTACGCCTTCTTCTTCTGAACAGCGGAGACGAGCACAGAAAACACAGAATTAGAACTCTTGTAATGGCAGAAAGAAAAAAAGAAGAGGTGAATTTATATACTTGTCAGACCTAATCTAAGATCATCATTTATGCCAAACGTAAATAAACTTCAGGACCTGCATAGCTTAGCTTCAAACTTTGCGGCTTGTCTGGAGAAATTTTAGGATCCCACGGCTCTCTCATTCTTCCTGCTGAAGCCTCACACCTGAATGTCTATATTCTTCTTCTTCAGGTTGAGTCTTTTGTTGCTCAGAATTTGGGCAAAAAGAGGACGAGGCACCTTCACACGGCATAGACTCTATGGACAGCAGCAGTGTAAATATAAACAGATGCAAATCGATAACCAACCTTAACGTTAGAGATCAGAGTGCATCGAACCGTGGAGCCCTTGATCAGGAAAAATGTAATACGCATGTTTTGAGCTGCACATTCACTTCTTTATTCTCAGGTTTATGGGAGATAAAGTGTTCTGGAGGACAGTTAAAGTGAGGACAGACAGGGCAGCAGACACTGCCTGTCTGAGTTTGTGTGAAAGCAGCAGAATCACAGGGAACTCTCTGAAAGCGACGAGCAGCTGCAGCTTGAGCAGACAGCCTCTCTCTGAATATTCAAACCCTCACAGCAGAGCACTTTTTTTTTTTTATCCTGTAATTACCAATTAGACCATCTGACGTGGGGTGAGCTCGTCTCTGCAGCGTCTTGGCTCTCTATCACAGACTTCTCGTTAACACTATCTGCTCATCTTACAGCCAGACACTTATCACGGCCTCCTCGTTAGCTGCAGCCAATTATCTGAGGTCGCTCGTTTGGGGCAGCAGCTCGTCTCAAACGTACATTAATGGACTAAAACGCGGACTAAAAAGTTGCTGGCTCAGCAAATGTTGCAGAGATTTTCACCTTCATGTTTCCTGAAGTTCAGGCTGAGGTTAAAAGAAAACGGAGAACTTTTCCTGCTGCTTTAAATCAGCGCGCACACACACACACACACACACACGCGCGCACACACACACACACACACACACACACACACACACACACACACACACACACACACACACACACACACACACACACACACACACTCTGCATCGGTGCAGGAAGTGTTTTTATGTGGTTTTCAGTTACTGGTGTAAATTGAAGACAGGTCGCTCAGATTGTTCAACGTTAAGTCCACTGGAGACAAAGAGTTGTGTTACAGCACCACCTAGTGGCTGCAGAAGACACTTGTGCAGCAATTGATGTTTTTTCTGCAACTGTTTTTCAGTGTTTATTTACTCTATTGTCTTAAAGTTAAAATGTTGTAACCGAAATGTTTACATTTTGCAAATAATCTCTATAAATGACAACTTGAGTGTTTTTAGCTGAATAAAGGTGACTAAGGTTTTTTTTTTTTCATGGCAGACTTAAAGGACACTCACACAGTGGGTTCCACTGTTTTTCTGAGGTAATTTTTAGAGACTTCAAAGCAGCAATCTGTAACAATCCCACCTTAAAATAGTCGCTTCAAAGTCGATCTTATAGTACAATGACTTTCAAAAGGAGAACGGCATTTCTCCAAGCATGTTGTTTAAGAGGCAACAAGGTGCGGCTAGTTCTTTTAAGGTTGTGACCTTTAAAAAGGATGGCTTCGTAGCTGAAGACACAGCAGTCTTCAGCTACAAAGCAGTACTGTTTGATACAATGACTGAGGCAAAGAGGAAGAGGACGGTGACGGATGAAGCTGAGAAGAGAAGAAGAGAGAATGACCGAGCAAGAAGCCAGATAAGAGTTCAAATAGGACAGGCTTTAAATGTCCACTATGTAAGATATCATAAAATGACCTTACTATATCATCAGACATCAAGGAAACATGTTTACGTGATGGCTTCTCTGTCAACAACTCATCATCCAGTATGTTGTCCTTCTAAGTTTCGATTCTGGTGCGGAGTGGTCTGTTTTTGTTTTGACCAAAGAAGAAGGCGTTTTTTAAGACACCTTGACACGGCCTTTTGCCCCTCATCCCTCAGCTTCCCAGGCAAACAGCAAACCAACAGGTGTCGCATTGATAAAAGTGGGCAAGTGAACTGGTTCAGATATAACTGATTCTACCAGAACTAAAAAAGCCTCTGCATTTTTCTAATAAGCTCCAGGACCAGAAACGTGGTCAAACAAGGATAAATATTTGAGATGATTTGAAAAATGGAGAGGTTAGAACGCAGAAAGCTATGAAGACTGAAGCAGAGCTGGCTAAACACTGAATCTTCTACATGTGTTTTACGACAGTGCAGTTGCATTACTCCTAAATTCTTGACTGTACATTTGTACTTGACTTTACATTGAACACTGCACTTCCTATACTACTTGACTGTATATATAATATCCTATTCCACTTGATATTTATTAGCATATTGTTTATAATGTCCATACTGTAAATATTGTTCATACTGTAACTATCTTATATCCATCAAAGCTGCTCTATAATATACCAGTCTTATCTGTATCCTCTGCACCAGCTTACCATATTACCTTACTACCATATTGCACTTTATGTCTATTCATGTTTGTACTGCACCTTGTTGCTCTTTTGCACTTTTTTTTGGTTAGAACGCCAAAAACATTTCGTTGTCTCTGCACAATGACAATAAAGTTGAATCTAAATCTAAATCTAAAATGTAAAGACCTTCTGTGGGCACCAGAGTGCACCAAACAGAATTCCTTCATAATGTTGCTTTAAGTACCCAAACATCACCAAACATCCATTGTGTAAGTGTCTGAAACATAAATACAACCAGAGTCCATTTCTCTGTAGCTTTATTGCAAAATCACAACATGGAAAAACAACTTAAACGCAACTTTTTGTATTTCTCGAAGATCAAGGTGTCACCTTTTTCACTGTCCCCTTTGATAAAGTTTTCCAGCATGTCTGTACTTCAACCAGAGGTCAGTGTGAGAGTCTTCCAGAGAACAGAGTGACGACTGGAAACAACCTCAGACTCACAGACATGGTGAGTTGTCTCAGGGACTCGTTTTCTGCCCGACACAGGTGCACAGTCTGTTTTCATTGCCCTACAACTCACAGTGAGCACAAGCGTGTTTGTCTGCTCTGCGACAACGCCAGAGGTTCTCTTCTGGTCTAGTTTTTCAGATTTATTTAATGAAAAATAGTGCAGTTTGGTCCTCAGGGGGAACGAAATGTGACAGAACAAAAACCCCACAGTAAACAGTCACATGGCCCACTTCTGGGTCTTGACCCACCAGTTGAGAACCACTGGTCTACGCCACAGCGGGGATGAAATACTGCAGCGACACGTCTTCATGCAGCAGAATCAGGTGGACGACCCGCTCGTGGACGATATCTGAGGGGACGAGAGGATGTCGTCAGAGAGAACACAATTTAATCGGGTTGTTTACTGCACTACATAAACAACATAAAATGATGGATGAACCAGGGGTGTGATCATGAAAGAAGAAAAGGCAAGACCCCCCCCCCCCCCCCCCCAAACACACGCACGCCACAACATACAAAAAAAAAACGCAGAGAAGGGTATTCAATTTTTAAATGCACAAATATAATGCACACAAGTAAAGTCGATTTGATTATTTGACAGTTGACACCATCCCTTCCTGCATTTTGAACATTTTTTATGAACCATTGGTGCCTTTTCTGCATATTTTTAAAGTAAGGATCTAGTCCTATGTCCTCTGTTGTGGCAAATAATAAGTGATGATAAATTTGTCTGGGCGGCCCACACAAGAGGATGAGTAGTAAACACTGTCATTCTTAAGTTAAGTCTCAGTGGTCAACTTTTCCGGTTGGTAAATCCAGAATTCTGGATACATCTGGAGGAATCACCTTCCTGATGTTTGTCTGCTTAGGGTTTCTGTTTATTATAACATTTTATTCATTAGCATATGTTGCACAATTGCACAAACAGCCGGTGGACTTACTGCACATGGCCTTGCTGGGGTTGACCTGCTGACCCATGAGGAACTGCTGCAGCTTCCTGATGTCCACCCGCGCCTGGGCCATGGCCTGTGGGTCCCTGCTCTGAGACGGACCTCCATCCTGTGAGGCGTCCTCACCTGGAGAGAGAGGAGCAGAGAGGATCGATATGTTGATCAAAACTAGACTAAATGTCGGAGTGACATCGCTCAGATCAGAGAGAACATGCTGCAGTCAGTTTGTTTTTACCCCACGGAGGGTTTCCCAGGTCTTTGAAGTGAGTAGTGACGGAAACAAGATCTGTCTCAATCTTCAGGTTCATCTCTCCGTTCAGGTTGGCCTCCAGTACCTGAAACACACACACACACACACATGCATACACATATAAATAGATGCATTAGGTTGTATAAGTAAAGATTTCAAACCCCTTCAGTGTGAGTCCGGCATGACTCAGGTGAGCTGTGGAGGAATGTGACCCTACCAGGAAGTTGGAGAGGTTCTTCATCCTGTCCACGACGTTCTTCATCGTCTTGAGAGGAGGCAGGTAGATACTGACCTGTGAGGACAGACACACTAACATGTCTTTGTTCTGTTATGATTTAAAATGTGAACATCATCTGTCGTCCCTCTGCTTGTAATGACAAACAATGTTTAAGAGAAATCATTTCCTCTAGAATATGTCCTTCTTAAAACGCTCAAGGTGCACAAACAGAGAAGGGCTCGGTGTGTGTTGCTCTCACGTCAAAGTCCGGCATGTTCGGCTCTTTGAACTCGTGCCAGAGTCTCCGCGGGATGACATCGACTGGAACGTCATGAGTGACGACGCGGCTGATGCTCGACAGGGTGGGCTGGACACAAGAGAGAGAGAGAGACAGAGAGAGAGAGAGAGAGAGAGAGAGAGAAGGACAGAGAGAGAGAGAGGGAGAGAGAGAGAGAGAGGGACAGAGAGGGAGAGAGGGAGAGAGAGAGAGAGGGAGAGAGGGACAGAGAGAGAGAGAGAGAGAGAGAGAGAGGGACAGAGAGAGGGACAGAGAGAGAGAGCGAGCGAGAGGGAGAGAGAGAGAGAGAGGGACAGAGAGAGAGAGAGGGAGAGAGGGACAGAGAGAGAGAGAGAGAGAGAGAGAGGGAGAGAGGGAGAGGGAGAGAGAGGGAGAGGGAGAGAGAGGGAGAGAGGGACAGAGAGAGAGAGAGAGAGCGAGAGAGAGGGAGAGAGGGACATAAACCAGAGCGGTATGATTCATCACGCTGTCTGAGCTGATGTTTGAAGAGTTCACTTTTACTTTAATCTAAAGCTGGTTCACAACAAAAGCGACAAGAACTTTTAATTCCTTCTTTCAAAGTCGCAGCAGACGGGTGAGTCAGGTTCTGCTCGAGGTTTCTGTCTCTTAAAGGCTTTTTTTTTTTTTTTTTTACTTCTGAAAGTTTAAATCACTTGAACATTTTGTTAATTTCGGGAAATAAGTTGAAAAGAAAAGAAAAATATTTAACAATGAAGATAAAGTAATAATTGACTGTGTTTATGTTACTCTATGTTACTGCTGAGCTTTCTTAAAGTCCTGTGTTCGGTCTCACCAGCTCGGCAGCGATGGTGAGGCAGGGGCAGTGCTTCTTGGTCAGCTTGAGTTTGACGGCTTTGGCGTTCTGGACTGTCTTCAGGGCCCGGGACAGATTCTCCGGAGTCACCTCCAGGCAGATCTCATTGTCCTCAGGGGACACGCCCTCCATCTGGTACTCATCGAAGAAGTTGGCCTGCAGAGTTGAAGGACACACAGACGATCAGATATGCATTACTGAAAATCATCTCGATCATTTTAGGGGGGGGGGATTGTTCCTGAAATGTGCCTGATCTAGTTGTTCACACATGAACCTCTGGGTCTGCGGATCTACTGAGGCAAGACAAGACAAAAAAAATAAATTACCTGAGACAGTTCACACCACATGCTCACCCCTCCGTTGGCCACTTTCTCGGACAAAACGAAGAACAGGTTGTCCGAAGTCAGCCGCAGGACGCACATTTTGGTGAGCTTGGAGATGGTGGTGATGACTCCTGTGAGGACGAGGAAGAGCAGAGAAGATGAATCTACAACCAAACAATCAGTGCCTGAAGTCAAGGTCAGTCAAGTCAAGTCATATTTATTTATAAAGCACATTTAAAAACAGCTACAGCTGACCAAAGTGCTGTACAATACATTCAAAAAGAAAAAACAACTTCAGATCACAACGTCCACAAGAGAGAAATATATATATGTATACAGAAAGCAACAAAGGAACCTGAAAGAAATGGTCTATTCAGGACCAGGGGACTCAAATGCTAAAATATAAAAGCATGTCTTGAGACGGGACTTAAAAGAGTCAACAGAGGGTGCAGACCTGATGGGATGAGGGAGGCTGTTCCACAGTTTAGGGGCTTTTACTGAAAAGGCCCGATCTCCCTTTAACTTGAGCTGTGAGCGGGGAACAGCCAGGAGGCCTCGTGTCTGATGATCTCAGGCGCCTAGATGAGGTGTACGGCCTGAGGAGGTCGGTAATGTAAAGGGGGGGGGGGGGGGGGGCAGGCCATTCAGGGGCTTTAAAAACAAACAACACAATCTTAAAATCGATTCTGAATCTTATTGGGAGCCAATGAAGGGACGCTAGGACAGGACTGATGTGCTCCCTCTTCTTGGTTCCAGTCAGCAGCCTTTTGGACCAGCTGCAGACGGGACAGGGACGACTGGCTTACCCCGGTATATAAAGAACTGCAGTAGTCAAGCCGGGATGAAATGAGCGCATGGGTTACTGTCTGTAAGTCACTGAATGAGAGGATAGCAGCAGAACTCGGTACATTCATTCATGCAAGAATATTCCTCCAAATACATTCTTTAAGTTACTTTACTTGAATATCTCTATTTTCTACAACAAAAACAACAATGTACTTCAACTCCACGACGTTTGACTTATCTTAAATGATAAGGCACTTTACATCTTCAGTCAGAAAAACACAATAAACAAACTTAACATGATGTTTTACTATCGATTAACATGAGACTTCATGAGGGGGAATTCACACACCAGAAGTTCAAAACAATGTCTTTTACTACAAAGTTTCATGTTGCTGTCTCACTTTTGACTTCTTCCTCTTCAAAAGACACTTTGTTAGTTAATGTTTATGTTTTGATGTTAGTTGATGTTTATGTTTTGATGTTAGTTGATGTTTATGTTTATGTTTTGATGTTTATGTTTTGATGTGTGACCTCGTGTTAGCGTCGTTTGTAATAAAAACTGTTGAAGACGTTTAAAAACACTCACGGCTGAAGTGGTTGAGGCACGCTATGTCGACGATTTTCCCTCGAAACTTCATGACGACTTTAAACTCAAAACTTTCACCCAGATTTGAAAGCCGTAAGAGTGTTGTCAGTTTGTGTTTCGGCGGGGGTGTTTTTCAAAACGCACCGTCCGGTCCTCCCGTAACAAAGGTCCGACGGAAACAGTAACCAGAGATAATACTTCCTTTTTTTAAAAATTCAGTAAGCTGTATTGGCATGAATGTGACAATATTGACAAAGCTTGTAACAAATAATAATAACAACATAATAATAATAATGATTAATAGTAATAATTCCAAACCATATAACCTTAATAGAAACCACAATAATTACCGATAATGAAATTATAACAAGAGTAATAATCACATAGGCCTATCTAAATAATATCTCAAATATAAGACAACAAAAAAAACGTATTTATTGTTGTATAGTGTTTGCGCAAGTGTGTGTGTTTAACATACTTACATATAAGAATAAGAATAAGAATAATTTTAATTGGTTGTTTCGTGATTTGTCAATTAGAGGCAGTTTGATTGGTCCTCGATAAGTGACCAATCAAAGGCCGTCTTGTTAATAAATAGTCTGTGTTGACTACTCCTCAGGTTTGTCTGACTCTGGATCCATATGTTCGACGATTGATTGACGACACAATGTGACTTACGCCAAAACTCTGCTGCCGGAGACTGAGGTGAGGTTAGTGAACAAAACTTCTGCTACATTTTTGCTTCGGTAAAATCCTCAAGGAGGTCTCAGGGAGAAACTTCATGTTAAAAGAGACCTCAGGAGAGAAGACTTAGGCCTAAGCAGGAGTTTACATTCAACAGTGTGCAGGTGATTAAAAAGTAAAATACATGATTGCTATACTTTTATTTTAATATATGTTTTAATATCTCTGTTTTACTAAATGTTGTGTTTAATGTTCAGTTTGTTAGACTCTATAGGCTATCTATATGTATGAATGAATGGTGCTCAATATAAGAAAGTTGCATTGTTCTAACTTTTATCAAGAGACAATAAAAACATTGTGGTGCTGGCACAGTGTAATGTAAAGCTTTGAAAAAGGGGCTGAAATATTCGTTTTTGTTAAATGCAATGTTGTGAATTGTGACTTAATATGTTTTGTCTCGAAAACGGCACACTTGGTTTATCTGGTTTTTGTAAATACTATTTTCACATAATGCATTTATTCACTGTTCTTTGTAGAATATGTTCAGAAAGTCTCAATTTCCCCCCGAGCCTTATTTACCATTTAGACCACATGGATACCAATCACATGTATTTGACATTGATCCTATTTATTTAAACTTCCATGTATGGTGATAATCTTAATGGTTTGTTGGGGTGGTTGTGGTTTTAGAGAATGGTGCCTCTATGATGAGAGATGATTTTTAAATGGTTTCACTGGTTTATCCAAACATTGTTTTTTTTATCATTTTAATTGCTGTCTGTATGTTGTGAGTGTGACTGTGTAACTTTTGTTGCCTCTTGGCCAGGCCTCCCTTGAAAAAGAGGTTTTTAATCTCAATGGGACTTTCCTGGTTAAATAAAGGTTAAATAATAATAATAATTTTTTTTTAGATATTATGATCATCTGACGGCTTTTTCGATAGATGTATTTAATGTTTGATGAACCCTATTTTGATGATAGATGATGTTCTTGTATATATTTTGACTTTTGATAGTCATTTTAACATTCATGTTGTGTGCCTCGGGTTGTTCATGCTAAATGTCTTTGTTCTGTGTTTAGGAAAGTTTTCTGCTGTGACTTGGTTTTCTGGAGGTTTTACTAAGTACTAATAAGTATGTGATGCTAAGAGAAACTTTGTGAGCTTTGAATCTAAAAATGGTCAACAAATCAAGTGTATGAATACAGATCAGTCTATTCACCTGTCTGATCACATTGAAGTATTTAGATTTCATCAAATCTTGAAATCGGCTTATTCAAAAGACAGTTATAAAGTTGGATTAAAATCAGGTCATCCACCTCAGGTGCATGGTGCAAGAAAGCCCAAGCTACATCTTTTTTCCAGAGGGTCGTGGTCGGACACAGCTCACTTACATTTAAAGCTTTAGGCAGAAACAGCCTGTTCAGAGCAGGGCTGAAATAGAGGGGTTTATAGGCATGATGAAATACTGGATCAGAGTGGATTTAGAACAAGAAACTTTATAGGCATGTTTTGTGGAGCTCTGAGACTTAATTAAACTGGTTGAAGAGGAGGGTAATATGTGACCTTTAAGAACAGAAGGCGTTCCTACAGCTGTTTCCTTCAGAGGTCAGCAGTGCGCAGATGATCTGTGATGAATTCCTGCTTTATCATTCTGTGTAAACTGACTCTGCAGCAGCTGATCGTATAGCTCCATCATCTGTGTGTGGGAAAGTCTGCCTCGTGTTCTACAGAGCAGAAAAACCCTTCACGCGCCCTCCTGATTTCTCTGCACATGCTGCCCCAGTACAGAAGCCATAAGAGGACATGCAGCAATACATTTCTAACAACTCCCTTTTGCCTAAATATCGGTTGTTTAGCTCGTCATTTTAAGAAAAAACTGTTGATTTGTTTAGAGAAGTTCATTTTAGCACTCTTCTTTTTATTAACAAGATTCATTTTTGGGGTTTTATGCCTTTATTTAAAAGTGAGGGCAGAGGATAGAGTCAGATATCAGGGAGAGAGAGAGTGGGGAATGAAATTCAAACCCCCGTCTACCCGCTTGAGTACTGCAGCCTGAGTACATGGGGTGGGCAAACTAACCTCTAAGCCACCGGTGCCCCAGCAGGTTTCTTGAGGTCAAACGAAATTAACTTGTTGTCGGAATACCAGCGTTGTAATCCCAAGAACAATTCATGATAACTTTGAGTAGAAGCCCCTCCCATCTGCTATTGGCCCCACCCCTTTCCTAGACTGTAAAAACAGACGTTGGGTTGCATTTCATCCCCCTGAAGACCTGCTCACCTGAGAAGACCTGCTCACCTGAGAAGCCATCCATAATGCTGTGGTTGAGCACAGTCAGCCAATCAAATCTTTGAATGTTCTCTTCCTGGTTCCTTTGCTGTATGTTGTTTCAATAACATTTCTGCAGGCATGTCTTTGGTTTGCAGCATAATACAATCCGATTTATTGCAGCACCATGCGAAGTGAATACAGTTTCCATTCATTGAACAAAACAAACAAACAAACAATACAGCTGCGGTTTCTCCATGCCGCCTGCCGCCACAGCGGTCAAAAACCATATGCCCTTCCGGGGTCAAACACATCCCATACCTTGACAAGTGGCGTACCTATATACCTTTGCCCTAAGCAATAGGACAGCGACACCCAGTGGCACAATAATGAATATGTTTTACAGCTTGACCCAAAAACATGAATATGGCTCTTACGATGTGTACCCTCAGACCCTTAATAAGCATCTAAAGGTTTTCACAATTGTTTTTTATTTATTTTCAGAGCCATGTTATATTTAGTAAATGTTGTGTTTACCCTGACGGTCCTGACTTGGAGAGAAACAAATCCAAACACAAACTACAGATTTTTTTCTCCATTGGGGTCCCGGGTTGACAGACCCACTAGCACGCCCATGGCAGTGGTAGCAGAAAGTATTTCTGTGGGGGCAGTAGAACAAAGTCTTTATGCTGAATGGACCCGAGGCTGGCCCCTCAGGGAGGGGTCACGTGGACACATGTGACCTGAGGGAGGGAGGAGGTGAAGCTGCTGATACACAGCGGCACACAGCAGAGAAGCACTGACAGACCTCAGAGGACCACCGGAGAGAGAAACACCAACAGAGACAAGAAAGATGAGAGAAATCGTTCACATCCAGGCCGGACAATGCGGGAACCAGATCGGGACTAAGGTACAGACCTGGATTAAATTTATCCCTCAACTTTGAATTGTTTTTAGAAAATAGTGAATTTTAAAAATCACTGCAGAAGTTCCTGTATTTTGCCTGCATATAGTTAGTATAAACTGAGAGTTATCAGTTCTTAAAAGAGAATTAAGAAATATTTTCTGGCTCAAAAATCAAATTCATCTAACACTTCTCTGCTGGAACACAATAACTTTTCAACGATCATCCAAACTGACCGTTATTTGAGATGATGTTACCATAGAACCCACATTTATGTTTGGTATGACATGACAACCATCTGTCCTAATCAACCTGAATTAATTTTAAAAAAGACAAACCCTTCAGTTCAAGGCTAAACTTACAAAAAAAAAAAATCAAATGTTTAATTTGAGTGTAAAATACGTTTTTTGTAATGCCTCCAGTAGATGTGTGCATCCTTCACTAGTGAAATGTCTGCAACATAATGCTCGATTGATCAAAACGTTTTCCGTTAAACGGCTTTGTTATCGTAACTCAGATTGTTATCGTAAGTGTCTGACTTTATGGGGAGCATAAGCACGCCTGTTTCAGTATATCCTTCTGCAGAAATTCCCAAGACTGATTCTAATATGTTTGTTTGTGTTTTATACCCTAAATGATGTGATATTAGTGCCAAGGTTTATACATCCGAGAATTACCCTTTCCGATCTGAATTGGCTGCATTTCTTTTTAGAAGATTCAAATCAATGCCTCCACATAAAAATGTTGTTGAATCCGGTTCAGTCAGAAGAACTGGACCACTACAATTTTTAACATAAAGAAACAAGTTTTAAAATTAAATTTAATGTTGTCATTTTGAACTTGATTTATTTTTATTTCTATCAAAACAGTTCTAGATATATGCTGCTGCAGTTTACAATCAGAATGAATGAATGAGTATCTGTTGAGCGTCGACTGCTCTCTGTTAAACTAATCACAGAAGTGTGGAGGAGTGAAAGAACTCAGAGCTACTGTGAGACTATTCAAGGAATCTGGACACACACTCTCTCTCTCTGCCTCACACACACACACACACACACACACACACACACTCTGACCAATCACACAACTATTTCAGCATGAGTTCTGAGTCAAAGGAGTGAACACTGACATGTGAAATAAGAACGTTTACAGGTGCTACATGAACTGCAACTAGGTCACACGCTGTAACCACAAAGGATTCTGGGTAATGAAGCTGTGTGGATGCTGTTACTCAGCAGTGACTCCCTTCTTAAACATTAGTGGGAGAATAACTATGAAGCAGAACTGTTAAAAGTATTGGACACTGTTGAAGATCATTGACGTCCTTGTGCACTTTGTACACTTTGAGCAACAGGAAAGACAAATACACTTGCTTATATTTGAGATTTGGCAGTGCACAGTTATGATTAAGCCCCGCCCTCCATTTTTGGAGACACATTTGCTGAATCTCAAACATGTCCAAAAAGTAGAGCTGCAGTGTGTCAGTGAACGCATCATGTAGGCAGGAACTCTCCAATCTTTTTCGTCTTCTCTCTATTTCATGCTGCTGCCTTACTTGGAATCGCTCAGTTCTGGGAAGTGATCAGCGATGAGCACGGCATCGACCCGGCAGGGAGCTACGTGGGCGACTCGTCTCTGCAGCTGGACAGAATCAACGTCTACTACAATGAGGCGTCCTGTACGTACCGTGTATATCAGCAGAGGTGGGAGTGTGTGTGTGTCTCACTGTCAGTCACTTCCTGTAAATGACTGTTAATGGTTCAAGTTTCCCCTTGAAAGTGAGTCACATTTCACCCCACGTATAACTTGTATTTGGAGTATCTTGGCCTTTATTTACGTCATTGAATAATGAGTTAAACTGTTGATTGATGATAAACAGAACCAGCGCAGCAGATGGGAATGTGAGTGCAGAGACACACTCATCAGATCCTTTTTGGTGTTTTCTGAGTGAAAAGGATTTGATGAATTAAAACAAAAATATGTTGTTTTGTCAAATCTAGAGTGTAATGACTTTTCTCTGTTTGTGCAGCACATAAATACGTCCCCCGGGCTGTGCTGGTTGATCTGGAACCAGGAACCATGGACAGTGTGCGCTCAGGAGCCTTTGGACAACTTTTCAGACCGGACAACTTTATCTTTGGTAAAAATCATCTCCCTTTCTCAACAGATTTACTCATGAGTTTATTATGAAGCTTAAGCCCTTTTCACACAAGCGCTGAAACTTCCTCGAAAATTTCAGTCAGGCCGCCCCTGAAATCTCCCTGACTTGTTAATGCACACATGCACCTTCCCCGTCAAATGGAGGGGGGGGAGGGGGGGTCTCAGGAGGTAAGACATGACTTTAAAAGACAATGAAGAGTCTGATGCTACGACAACAGAGTTTTGGTTTGACATCAAAGTACATGTGGTGTAAAACAAAGGAAAAATCTGCTTTAGAATTTGAAGCATTTTGAATATATTTCACTAAGTGACCTCACAGTAAGCAGTCCTTATATATTTACTTATTTAAGGTTAATTAAGTTTCATAACCTTCAGGTTTCAAGATTTTACAGATTATTAAGTCTTCGGCGATAATCTGAAAAATGACATCACAATAGACAGAACTAGACATGAATCATTTCTGTCGCACACTTTAAAGGTTAATATTTGTGAGGAGGTTTGTGTGTTTGCAGAAGACAGATTGGGAGCAGCAAAGAAACTTTCCAGCATTTAATGTGTTCAGTAAACAGACTTTAATACCTCCAGTGTTTGTTTGATAAACTGACATCCATGAGGAGAAGAAGCAGGGAGGTTATAGATCTCCCTCTGTCGTCTTGTAAATGCGTGCATGCACACACACACACACACACACACACACACACACACACACACACACACACACACACAGAAATGGGTCACCAGACGAGTGTGTGTCTGCACTCACATTCCCATCTGCTGGGGTGATCGTTTTACATTTCTCTGATGGGTTTCTCTCCTCTGATTGGTTGTCTGCAGGTCAGACAGGTGCGGGGAACAACTGGGCCAAAGGTCACTACACAGAGGGGGCGGAGCTTGTGGACTCGGTTCTGGACATAGTGAGGAAGGAGTGTGAGCACTGCGACTGTCTACAGGTGACGAGACATTGGGGTTTGGCAGAGTTAAAAGCTCAGTTTGTGGTGTGCATAGACTGAATTATGGATGCACTTTGCTAACCATGCTAGTGCGCCTTTCAGCTCAAGCCTCAAATCCATCACATCCATCCACCCAAGAGCAATGTGGCAACATGTTTTTTTAAGCAAAAATCAGCTTGGTATTTGTACTTACTAAATATGTCTGGAGAGGAAATTAATAAAATAGGATTTATGAGTTGAGGGGATCCTTGATATTTCCTTTTGCTAAAAGAGAGCCAGCCACAAAGCATAGCCCTTTTATTTTCTTTACCACACTCAGGTGCAACACAAGCACTCAATAAATTCCATCATTAAATAAGTGAATGTCTAAGTAGTAGTGCTCTAGGCCCGGCCATCCATCCATTTAGTGTCCTCTTCCTCATCCCTGTATGCTGAATCAAACTGTTTCTGAAATCTGAAATTCGGCCTGCAGGGTTTCCAGCTGACTCACTCTCTGGGAGGTGGCACCGGCTCGGGCATGGGCACCCTGCTGATCAGCAAGATCAGAGAGGAGTACCCCGACCGGATTATGAACACCTTCAGCGTCATGCCCTCACCCAAGGTATCAGAGAACAAACCAACCAGGGTTGAACACAGCAGGGATGGATTCTAATACTTATTTTATATGTTGTGTCTTTTTGTCCTCCCTCCCCCTCTTATCCTGCTTACCTTCATCACTTAACTCCTTCTCAAGAACACAAAACTCTTCCTTCAGAGAATTTCTTTTTTAACCAATGTTCTGTCCTCAGTGTGATTTGCCTTCCTTCTGTCCTGAGTTTTTCCATCAAACTTTACAATCTCCACAAATGTGACCTTCTTTCTGGTCCCTCCAGGTGTCAGACACCGTGGTGGAGCCATACAACGCCACCCTGTCGGTCCACCAGCTGGTTGAAAACACAGACGAGACCTATTGCATCGACAACGAGGCCCTTTATGACATATGCTTCCGTACCCTTAAGCTCACCACGCCCACCTACGGAGACCTCAACCACCTGGTGTCGGCCACCATGAGCGGCGTGACGACCTCCCTGCGTTTCCCCGGGCAGCTGAACGCAGATCTGCGCAAGCTGGCTGTCAACATGGTGCCTTTCCCCAGACTCCACTTCTTCATGCCGGGATTTGCTCCTCTGACGGCACGGGGAAGCCAGCAGTATCGAGCGCTGACCGTTCCCGAGCTCACCCAGCAGATGTTCGACGCCAGAAACATGATGGCAGCCTGCGACCCTCGTCACGGACGGTACCTAACCGTTGCCACCGTCTTCCGTGGCCCAATGTCCATGAAGGAAGTGGACGAGCAGATGCTGAATGTTCAGAACAAAAACAGCAGCTACTTCGTGGAGTGGATCCCCAACAATGTCAAGGTGGCCGTCTGTGACATCGCCCCCCGAGGGCTCAAGATGGCCGCTACGTTCATCGGCAACAGCACGGCCATCCAGGAGATATTCAAGCGGATCTCTGAGCAGTTCTCGGCCATGTTCCGCAGAAAGGCTTTCCTGCACTGGTTCACAGGCGAAGGCATGGACGAGATGGAGTTCACAGAGGCGGAGAGCAACATGAACGACCTGGTGTCCGAGTACCAGCAGTACCAGGAGGCCACCGCCAACGACGGCGACGAGAACTTTGAGGACGAAGACGACGAGATCATCGAGTAAGGAGAGCAAACAAAGACCTGTCAAACTCTTAGAACCCTGGTAGAGTTACCATGCGGTATTCACAAACCAGTAGGACCAAGAGTGGAGGTCAAACTAGAATTAGTGGAGTTCAGATCGTTTACTTTTTCAGTACTTTAGTTAGAAAATGATCTTTCATTTGCCACAGCTATGATGAATACATAACTAACCTTACTACCTTCCGAGGTGCTTTGTAGACGGGTTAGATACAGGAATACTTTTTTTTCGTGCTGCATAGGATTGATATCTTTTTTAAATAATTTAGAAAGAAATCGACAAACATCCCAAAGAGAAATTGTTGTTGGATGTTTTTTTAATCTACAGAGGAAAGTTTTTTTCAATTCCAAATCTCTGCAGAGAAATTAAAAAGTGTTAAAGAGCCCAGTCGGTTTGGGATTTTTGAGCTTTACCAATATGGATTGAAGTTGAGCACCAAAATTGTGAGCTGATCTTGCACCAATGAGATGTTGCCCAGTTACCAAGAAGGCTGCTTAACCTAAACAAAGAAATATTCAGTGTTGAAATACTTTATTTCAGACCAGTGTCTGTTCAGCTGACACAAGTTTTGCTGACAGTGGTGAGAGGATTGTAACAAATAGTGCCTGTCGCGGTCAGTCAGCGCACCTTGCAATACAACGCTTTTCACTGCCCCTCTAATCAATCATCCTGTTTTCACATCACGCACCGCTCCACCCTGCTCTGTTTCAAGTACACATCAAGTCTTGTTTTGACGGAGAGCGCTGCAAGCACGGCGTCAAACTGAACAGAAAAGATTGAGCGGACAGGAAGTCAGAAGAAAATGAAACGCACATAGCATCCTGTTAATTTCACACTAAAACACACTGTAAAGACTCCCGATCGTATATTCCATCTTTATCAACATTATGTCAAAACAGTCATCCTCAGAAAGACAAAGCAACATGTTTGCACGTCTTCCCTTTATTCCCGTGTGATCTTGTAGTTCTCCTGTGTTCTTGTGAAACCCTGTGTTCAGCGACATCACGCTTCAGAACCCAGTGGGGCAGCAAAGTCGTGGCCATGCAGTACAGCACGCATGTACTATGTGGAAATTGCGGGTGAGTCAGAGTACCCTCTTCTGGACATACTTTGTCACAACATCATTTTCACCATTATCACCTGAAGGACTTGATTCTGCATTGTATGATCTGCAAACAGTTTTCATTTTGGCGCTTATAAGATCGTGTGCTGATATTTTTGTGAAAGGCCAACACTTTTAGCTGAGTGATTTATCGATCAGGCTCTGTTTGGAATGATTCATCTTTTTCCATTTGGTAATAAATTGGCTCAAAGGTTAAAACAAACTTCAACAACATGCAACATTTTAACACTCTTTGTGTATTTTTGTCGGAGTAGGTACATACTTCTGAAATTAGGGAATCCCAAATTGAACAGAAATTGTGTTCAACTTTCTCAGTATCTTACCAAAGTCATCTCTTCAGTCTGTCTAACTCTTCACCATGTAGATCTTTGTGTCTACACTAAACCTTATCCATTGATCATTTTGTTGATGTAGCATTAGGACCTGTTGATCATATTGTTTTAAGGAATCTCAAAAATAAATGCAAACCAACACACACAATGTTTTTGTGACAGTCAATAAAAAGAACTCGTATTTTCATTTAATACCATGAATATGATGCAGATGATGTCATAACTCAAATAAGGCATGTTTGATGATTTTCTTTACATGTAAGTACAGAGATGTGCTTTTTTCACTTGACAAAATCCTGATCATTACTTTTTGTACTGTTTGGTGTCCGAGTGTGTTCGTTGTTTTCTAAACAGATTTTTGTACATTTGATCGGTCTAATGCGGCTGACGAGAGTTTTCAATAAACGTTGCTTCTTTCAAATCCTTACAGTGTTACAAGTGTTCTGTGTTTACACATACTGGTACATAGTTTTTTTTTTTTTTTGGGAGTTGCTGATCTTCTTGTGCCTTCATTTAGGTTAAGTTATTAAGTGTTACACATTCTTGGATTGCCCATTTCCTTAACGTACAATTTAAAATTCAAGAGTCACTCAATAAGACAAACAAAGAAACCATTTAGTTTGATGCTAGATCATCCAGTGTTCTTGAAGGTAAAAATGATGTTTTTGTCAATGGAGTCTGGTAGGTGTGAACAGAGTGGTGTACAGTAATGGCTGTTTCTGAAAAGCACAGAAATCTCCATATAAAAACTGTATATCTGTAAAACTACTGTTTTGTAGAGTTTTACAAAACTTAGTAAAAGCCTCTCCGCTCACCGGTGGCAAAACAAGAACGTTGACGGGTTTCATTATCAGGATTTTGTTGTAGGTGATGTTAAAGAACGATGCCTGCCTGCCTGGTGTGACGTGGTCTGTTTCAGGTTTTAACATATTTTACTCAATAACCTGACACTTCTTTTCATATTAAACACATAAGTATGGCAACACAAATCATGAACTGCATGTGAGATTTTCTAAACTAAAGCTGGTTATCAAAACTAGATGGTGTTTCAAAAATGTTTCTGACAACTAAGAGCTTTCATTGCATTCCTATTCACTGTAATTTAGCAAAATATTAACTAAATTCTGCAGAAAACTTTGACAATTGGTTAAAAAAAAGCTTTTTTTAAAAGGGACCAAACATTTCTACTCCTGGAAGTATATGCTATATTGAAAGTGTTAAATCTGCTCAATGCATTTAATGAAATGTGAAAGTTGACTTTTTGTTCTGACCAAAGTCCCCTGACTGTACCGACATCAGAGAGTAGAGAGAGAGAGAGAGAGAGAGAATGCATGTTAATCTCTGTCGCCAGCTCTGTGCGTGTGAGAGTTGATTTCCCAGCAGTTCTGTTTGTGTTGAGGATTAATTTTGGAGCTGCAGCAGCCGACGCTGACAATGAAAAGAAACGCTTGTCTCATGTCTGCTTTCTGTGGATCTATTCTCCATCGCGTGGCTCTTTGTTCTCTGCCTCTGAAACACGAGGTTTTCAGCAGACTCATGTTCAGTCACACAATCAGTCTGCAGCAGAAATCAGCTGCTTTAATGTTTAAGCACCAGCTTTTCGCTTTGTCTGATCCTCACATTTATAAAGGTTGTTTGAGAGTTAAGACTTCTTGTCAGGTTAGAGTGAAGGCTGTGGGATGTGTTAACTCAGTGGTGGAACGTGTGTGTGTGTGTGTCTGTGTGTGAGATATGTCCAGCTGCTGTCTCGGTCAGCTGGTACAGAAATAATTCTCTCCTGTCTGAGTCTGTTTTTTTTTTTTCTGGGAGCAGATTGAGAAAACTATTCAGAACAAAGCCGGACTAAATGTATCTGCATTTAATCGTTTTTAAGCTGAATCTTGAATGAACAAGTGATAGGTTTGCATCCTTGTCGTCATTAGATAAAATTATTTCCCAGCACTGACAGCATGCAGTGCTGCCAGCATCCCCTGGAGGCCATATTGGTCATTGCAATCAAATAAGGGGATTCTGGGACAGGAAGCTCATGTGGCAAAAATATTTTAGATATGTTTTTTTGGATCTTGTATGTATCTAAGTAAACATCACATATCTTAAGTAAGAAGCTGGGAGAATATACAAATCTTACACTGTAAAAAAAGTAGAATATGAAGATTTCACTTAAAGGCTGGTCTAACCAAACTGATATGAAACAAGCTGCGACAAAAACCGACTGCTGTTTCGTGTCATGTCCGTATAAAAACACAACAAAGACTCTTTCCATAACTATTTTTACCAGGCACAAATCTGCTACCCACTGAAAATGGCTCTGGGACCAACTTTTGGGTCCGGACCCACCAGTTGATAACCAAGGTACTAGAGCCAGTATAGTTAACCCACCTCCTTCTGGTCTATGTGAGAGTCTGCAGCTGAAGGCTCTGTTTGAAGGGATTTAGACTTTTAATATGCTAAATGTTGCATAGTGTGAATTTTTTCAGTTTAGTGTAATCTGGTTGAATGTTTGTCATTATGACTCCATTACATGAAAATATAGTCCCCGTCAGTTATCACTTTTAAATGCTGGAGATGAATTGCCTCGCTGAGTCTTTGTTGTCAGCACCACATTAAACTCACATGTTAGTCTTCCATTTCAGATTAACGCCAACATTTTATTCAAACTTAATCCAGAAAACGGTGCTGATAATAAATCTACTGCTTTGTCCTCCTCAGTAACTATTGGCTTCCATCCTGGGAGGAAGTCTAATTTGGCAAACTGTAAGCAAGCGCGAGGTGTGGGCGGAGCTTGTCATAAAGTTAATGATAACGAAAGCCCTCTCACTAAGATACAAGATGTGATTGGTTCATTTGAAGTCCTCCTCTCTATAAATTACTAATAGGCACTCAGTCATTTTATAGCGGGACCACCAAACACAGAGAAGAAAGTAAACCATTTTCTGCATAGTGACAGCAGAGATGGATAAATTCTGATTGGGTGAAAAAATGGCCCTTCTTTCACTGAAGGGTTAATTTTCTCCCTCAGAATTTTTTTATATGTTGATTGTCAAATTATGAATTGATTAAAAAAACAAAAACATCTGATGACTTTTTCAAATATTCTTTTTTGAAATCCGCTCTGAGGGTCTAAAGGTCCCTGACGGTTCCCCTCTGGTAGAATTAATATCAGTCCGACTCCTTCATTAAACATGGTCAACCCATTTCCTGTGAAATACAAGGACTTAACAAAATAAAAGCCCTGTCATTGCACTGATTACATGACTTTCTCTTTTTTTCACGTAGGACGTTGCTTTGTTGTATTTCTGGTTGCCCAGTCACTTACAAACACCGTCACACACCAACACACCCACTAAACATGGCAGGGTTACCATGGCAACAGTCAAACTTTTACTCTGCAGAGCCAGTTTTGATTTACCTCCTCCTGCCCCGTCGTCTCTCTCTCTGTCTTATTGACTCTTCCAGCAGAAGGGAGTCGTCCTCAGACTCTGACTCTTCAGCAGGTCGGTCAACACGCAGGTCAGTCAGTGCTCTTCTTTTTTTTTTTTTTACAGAGTTGCAGATCCAGAAGGTCAGCCTGTAGCTCAAGGGTAAGCTACTCAGGCAGTTCAGCCAACAGGTTCAGGTTGTTTATTATGAGGATTTCAACTCCACCATCTACCTCAAACATCAAGTTTTGTGATGTGAGAGAATGCAATCCAAAAGAGACTGAGATGAGTCACAAAGTTTCATCATCAGGCTTTTGTATAGCCTGGTGGTGAAAGCCATCAAAATAATGTTGTGGATTTTCTGAGCGTTATTTTCTTCCTTTTCGTTTCTTCTTTTTTATCAGTTTTGATTTCTAATGTTTCCTGAAGACGCAGTATATTATATGAAACAGTAACTCACCTGTTTACAATGAGAGAAGGTGAAAACATCCCTGCAAGGCCTACCTTTAAATAAGTGTCAGGTTTGTGTTCTTCAGGTTTTTCCGAGGTAGAAAATATCTCAGAGGATGCAGAGGTCTCAAAAAAAATGTGTGTATCAAAAATAATTAATTTGGCGTTATATGGAAGATAAAATAACACAACAAGATACATTTCTAAAACAAACAAATGAGTGAAACTGTATTCATCCAGATGGCAGATCATCAACCTTCAGATGAGGTCCTCCCCCCTGGCAGCTCTGAACCTGGGATCAATGGCTGTGCTCCTTCACCAAACGTAGAGCTCCAGGCAGAGGAGCAGAGAATCCATGATGAGGTGGAGGAGGAGAAAGAAGGAGGAGCAGACAGAGAGATGACCAAACCCAGACCTCCTCTGCTTAACCTCCGTAGAGGTAGAGGCATTGATCAATTTAATCAAACTCAAGTCAAAGTCCCCTGATGGTTTGTTGACCTGAGTTTGGTATTCTGCTTTATATATTTGTTTTGTAGTTTTTCATCTTTTTATTTTTTCTCTCCTAACAGTTATTAATAAAAACAAATGGAATAAGTATTTGACTTTTACATGTTTTGAGTGATTTGTATGTTTCTTAGATGTGAATGGCGGAGGTCACCGGCGAATAGGAAATCAGAACCTGGGGGCCAATCATCCCATGTCTCCTGCTGCAGCTGCCACATGTTCCACTGCTGGCACCTCTGTGAGTAAACATGAACAGTGCTGGTTCAATTCTGAAATAGTGAGCTCTCATTTCTGGGTCTTTAGAGTCTTATACAGACACCCTGCAGTGTCATTTTTTTTACACCTGCACGAAACTCCCGAAAACTTCCTGAAGGGTCAGCTTACCCTTCCTGCCAGCCCCCTGGTTCATTTTCCCGCTTGAAGTCAGGGTCGTACTTCACAATAGTGCTCCCAGCGCTATAGCAATACATTACAGAGACGAGATGACGTGAGAACGCAGCAGGAAATATTCAGCAACATTCACTGTGAGAGAGAGGGGATGCTGACATTTAAAACCTGCGACTGTTGCTCAACCACACATGACCGGTGTGTAGCATTGAAGTACAAATATTAGATATTGCTTATTAAATATAATTGCACCTTGAGTATTATTTCATAGTTTGCGTGCATACTGTTTCAATGTGAGCCCTGGTTGTGTTAATATTGGGGCATTAAGCAGTAGAAACACGTTTTCTTTAGACCATGAGGGAGACCACAAACAGATGTAAAAGAGAGAGAGTGATATCCTGCAAACAATCTTTTGGAAACCTTTGAAAACAAGTTCAAAAGACATAAAAAGTGTTGATATGTAGCCTAAATGTGTTCTTATTTTGTTTGTACTGAAAACATCTGGAGAAAATAAATCAGTTTTCAATGCAGACAAAGGCAAAGAGAAACTAGCGCTGAATATTCTGAAAGCTGCTGTGATCAGAGATATGACTCGGTGAACTCGGATTTGTCTCCAGGTGTCCGGTAAAAGGATGCAGCTGTTGTCCAATGAGGCGAGGAGAGAGATGGCGAAGCAGGCCAGAGCCGTGAAGGAGGAGAGACGAGCGACTCTGGATGCCCGGCACAAATATCTGATCAACAGGTTGGTGGACGCTGGGACACTCGGGGAGCCGGAGGTGGAAGACGCCCTCCTCTCTGATGACAAGGTAACAAGATAACGACTACCAACTGAGAGACGTGATGTTTGACTTCTCCTTCTTCACGAGTTAGTGGATTCATCATCTCTCCTTCTTCCAGTTTAGCTTGATTGATGACTTCTTTGCTGCAAATGGATCCAGGAAGCTGATATTCTTCTACCAGAGTTTGAAACAGGTAACTTTTCCCCCTGTATGAATTCTGGTGAAAAGTAAATCTTTTCTTATCCTCTGCTGTGTCTCGCTCGTTCTTCAACACAAACTAAACTGTTTGAAAACTCACTGGTGCGTCTCTCAATCTAATTTGTTTATGATATTTCTTTAGGGCATACGAGCTGTACTCATTCAAGATGTTCCTGAATGATACAGTATGTTTGTGTCTCTCTCCCTTCCCTCTATCCATCTCTCTCTCTGTTCTTTGTTCTCTCTCTCCAGAATCCTTACTCCAGTCATGCCTCAGCTGTGAATGTAGCGCCCTCTGCTGTGGCTCAGAGGAAACTCTTCATAACTACAGGCAGTTCTGAGGTAGGTGTGATCCAACCAATCAGCAGATCTCTCTGTGGAGTTGTCAACATATATACATATTCAGTGTCACTCTCCTTTTTTTTTTATGTCCACCATTGTTCTTCCTCAGAGTCAATAACAACTCTGGTTGAGTCTGTTTATTTGTTGCTATGGTAGAAAATCCTGTGTGCTGCTCTGTTTGGTGGTTAGCAGGGTGATAACAAACACCTTCAGTATACATTACACATTCTGAAAACTGACAAACCAGTCTGACAAGAGAGTAGAGTGTCTCCTGGATCAATCTGGATCCTCCTAAAAAGCTACATGCAAATAATTGTGCAATTCTGATCTAGGTGTTGAGTTATGGTGACAATATATTTAATTCATTTATGGCAACTATTTTCTCTCTTCATCACAAATATGGTCACTTCTGGTTTAAAAAATCTCAAGATGGCCCAAATGCCAAACTATGAAATTAAAAAAGGCAGCCAACAAACCATTCGATTGGCACCACTGATGGTCCATAAATAATGAAGACTTTTGAGTTGATGTTAGATAATAGTATTTTTCAGGACAAACAAAAAACGGTCAGCTCTTTGTCCTCATTGTTTGGCCATAGTTTTGGACTCAAGCGCGCCAAATAAACTAAAACTTTAACACCCTCTCTGTCTGCTTTTTCCAGCCTTTACTGGGGAAGTGTCTGTTCTTCCTGAGGACCACCGACAAGGCGATAACCACGGCTAACATACAGCAGGTCAGTGGCTTGGTTTGGTCCCACACAATCAGAAAATAAAGGAGGACGCACAGTACTGTTTACTCCACCTGTTTAGTGAGACTGAGTGTCGTCTCATTGTCTGCAGGAGGTGAACTTTGGCTCGTTGGACTGCAGTGACGGCAGCTTCCTGAACAGTCTGGAAGCTCTGCTGTCTCACGTCATGTTACCGGCCCTCCGATCACAGCAGGTACGCACACCTGTTCCCTCTGTTTTCTGTTGGTTGTCAGATATAAAAAAAAACATTTTCATTGCATGCTTTTATTATCCATGTTCTTCAGAAACTTCATTTTGATTCAGATATATTTTCAGTGTTCATCTTTCTTTGTCCTTGCTGTTACATTAAAAATGATTCCAGACGTGGGGCTCTGTGCAGGAGGGCACGTCCTGTCCAGACGTCCAGTCCTTCCTGTCTTCAGTGGACAAGTTCATCAATAATCTGAGCTCGACCAGAGTCAGCATGCAGAGAAAGTTCACGCTGCTGCAGGTCGACCTTCCTGATGCCATCAATCAGCTGAGCAGCCCTGCAGACTACACAGCAGCAGGTAGGAGGGTCAACCAGAGTCAGCTCTTTCAATCTGATACCATTCTACTGTATCATATCATGAGTAGTATTTCCAAACGCTCTGAAATGACACTGGTAGCAGCTGTTGTCTTATATTTTTAATTCAGTCATTGGGAACAGCTCTGAAAACTACCACGACTTATGCATACTTATCCCGACTTATGCTAGCTATGCTATGCTCTCCTCAGCAGCTGTCAGCTACAAACACATTCACTAACCTGAAACAAACAATCGAGGTTCACTGGCATCATTCTTTCTCAAACAACATCTTATTGTTGTTTATTGCATTAAGTATGTACTGTGTTTGAAAGTAAAATAAATAAAATAGATAAATAATTGAACATGTGCCAAAAGCCTCAACTGCAGTTGTCAAATTAATAATTATGAAAAAAGAAAAACGCTGTTGCTTCTGCTCTCAGCGAATAACAGAGAGCTGGTGGAGCGTTTGGAGGGCGTGGTGTCAGTGTGGACCAATCAGATCAAGCAGGTGCTTACGGAAAGCGAGCAGATAAGAAAAGAGGCCGACGACGTGGGGCCGTCAGCTGAGCTGGAGCACTGGAAGAGACGCATGGTCACCTTTAACAGGTAGACACACACGTTTCAGTGCTTCATTTTCAATCCACAAGTGATCATCTTGTTTTTTCCTGTTTACAGTCCATCTCTGACATTCACAGATTAATACTGTTACACTGACCTACTCTAACACACAGAGTACACAGATTTATATTATATCACACACTGTCATAGATCTGTCTCTCTTTACATTATGTAGACTGGGCTCCTTAAAATGAAGTAAGGAGCTGAAATTATAACCTAGACCTCCAAATAAGTTAATGCAAGAAAAACATTGAGTGTGTGTGTTTTTGTGTGTTTGTCAGTCTGACTGAGGAGGTGAAGCGTCTCCAGGTGAAAAGGACTCTGGGAGTTCTGCAGGTCACCAGGTCTCGAACTCTACAATCCTGGAAAGAACTGGTCAGCTGAATTTGAAGTCATATGAGGTTTAGCTCAGTTTATAACAGGATTCTGTAGCTAATTTCATGATCGGTTGGTTTTGTAAGGACGGGGAGATCACTGTTGTTGCTAACGAAGCCAAGGACAACGTGAAGTATCTGCAGACTCTGGACAAGTTTTTGGGACCTCTGGGGAAATGCACTCCGGTAAGAAGAAACAATCATTGTGTTGTCAGAGAGGTTAAACTCTTACTAGGCGACTTTGGGAGCAAATCTTCAGAGAAAATCTGTTTGATATAAAAAACACTAAAAAAGATTTGCCCCACTACAAGAAACATGTTGAATTAATGATGATATCCCCCTTCCCCGGCAGACCAGTATCCTAGAGCACATCCCTGGACTAATGACCAGCATCAGGATGATCCACACCGTGTCTCAGTACTACAACACCTCAGAGAGGATGACCTCTCTGCTGCTCAAGGTCACCAACCAGATGATCAGCTCCTGCAGGAGCTACCTGTTGCAGGGTGCAGCTCGGATCTGGGACCACGGCAGGTACTGGACCAGTACACCTGTTCAGACCGCACATGTTTGCATTACAATACAAATGAATTAGACCTGACTAAAAAAGTGTATTTGTGTGTGTCTCAGGCCCGCGCTGATGCAGCGTATCTCAGACTGTTGTAAGCTGAATGAGGAGTATCAGAGAAGCTTCCAGAGCATCAGAGACAAACTGAGAGAAAATCCTGAAAACAGACAGTTTGACTTCAGGTAAACTCTGAGCAACAACTCACACAGTCACACAGTTTATCTGATGACTTTTTAGTTTTTCAGTTGATCAGTCTCAAACATAGAATATGTCTAAATTGATCCAGTGAACAATGGCCTAAAAGCCTGCACAAGCTTTTATAAAGGTAATCTTAAGGCTGTTTATAAAATATTTGTTTTATACTAGCAATAGAAAAGGGCCCCTAGAGGAGGACAGACTCTGCTCCCAATCAAAGCAGGCAGCGACAGAGCTGCACTTTCTCACATCGTACCCCAAATAGGTTCCTCTTAGTTCCAGTTATTTAGCGAGGAGAAATTTCCCTCAAGAAAGACAAAAAAAACCCCCAAAAAACAGGTGAAACTGAAGTGAAACTGAAGTGTGCCATCTTATTTCTCTGTTCCCTTATTTGCAGTGAGAACTACATCTTTGGAAAGTTTGACGCGTTCTGCAGGCGTCTGGAGAAAATAGCTGACATGGCGACCACGCTTGAGAGCCTGGCTGCTCTGAAAAGCATGAAGGTCGGGTAGTTTATGAGCTTGTTATTCAACTTTTTCACTGAGAGATAACGATATCATCGGCATAAAAGTCTAATCATGGATCTTTTATTGGAACTTATATAATTGTCCCTTTTCTGATATTTAGAAAAGGCTCCGAGGGGCATGTAGGGAAATCGAAAATCTGCTTTTCTTTTGTTTCAGAGAATAATTAAAGATATCCATATGCCAATTCTAACTGTATACTGTATATTACACTGTTGTTATTAAGTTGTTTTAGCTGCAAAGTTTAGCTTGAACCTCACCTGGAGGTCTTTTCGTTTCTAATCAGCTAACATGTCTTCTGATTTAACCGGATGGTTTGTTACTAAATTGGAGCTTAGGAGAAATCTGTGAACCTGACAAAGAAAATGCTTTTGTTCCAGGTGGAGGGCATCGAGAAGATTTATGTTCGCTATCAGACCGTCGTCTCAACAACAAAGTCCAAGACATACGACATCCTGGACCCCCGCAAGCTGGAGGTAACGTTAGTATACATATTATATTAAATAATATTACATGCTACTTATAAAAACTATAGTAAGTGTGTAAATAGAATGAATAAGTAGCACCTGTTTGTAATTATCAAAAATAATTTTAAAGATCTTATGTGTTATGTTTCCAACTAGACTATTTCACCGCCTGTCTACTTCACTATTTTCAGCTGCTTTTTTTTCATGGACAAGATTTTTTACCAAAACCAACAATTAAATGAAAAAAATATTTGTGTGTGTATGTGTGCGTGTGTGTGTTTCAGTTCGACAGTGACTATGCAGACTTCCAGCTCCAGGTTCAGGGTTTGTTCCAGTCTCTTCAGTCTCTGCTGGACGGTTGGTTCCAACAATCTCTCACTGTGAGTTCAGCACTGATTCGTGTCGTTTAAATTTAAAAGTGGAGGTGAACAGAGCAGCGGTCAGACCTTTGACATCGTGATTTGTTTGTGTTTCAGACGGAGCGAATGCTGCAGCTACTTGCAGTGTTCGAGTCCGGTCCAACAGCTGGTCTGGACCTGAAGAAGCACTACCTGCTGCTGCTGCAGCGCTACAGCAAAGAGCTGGAGCTTCTGAGGAAGACCTACCAGAGACAGAGGGAGAGCCCGCCCATCGGACGCAACCTGCCCCCGGTAAATACACACATCCACCTTGACCTACAGCCACTTTATCAACACTTTGCAAATCAGCCCTAAATTATGCTGCTCTCGTTGCCGTGGTTCTCCGCTACGGTAGCTTGTACTTGGGCTCAACAAAAGACCATCAGCTCACATAAGTCTTCTCCTCCCACAAAACGTAATGGGAACATATATCTCCAGTCACCATTATACTATACAGTGCAAAAAACACTCTCTGTGTCTCCTTACTCAAATTAATGACTACAACAACGAGTACTTGAGTAATCGTACCCATTAGATCCTCTCTATCCTCGTGTCCCTCTCAGGTGACGGGCAGGATCATGTGGTGTCGACAACTTTTCAGGAAGATTGAAGCTCCCATGTTGATCCTGAAGAATAAGCTCGACATCCTCAAGGTAAAAACTCTGATTTAACGATCGTATGACTCATCAATATTACTGATTAATATGACCTCAGTGAGCCTGGCTGTTCCTACCTCTGCCAGGGTCCAGACCTGACTAAGGTGATCCGGAGCTACAACAAAATGGCCGTGGTGCTGCTGCAGTACGAGTTGCTGCACCTGCAGGGCTGGAGTCAGGCTGCAGAGGGCGCACCACACTGCCTGAGCGCCGCCCTGCTGGTCAGAAATGACAACAACCAGGTGATGGTTCATGCAATGATAGGCCAGTTGACTGTATTCACAGGGTGACAGTAGCTACAGTATCTGTAGGATACGTTATTTGAGCTCTCAGCCTACGGTAACGTTGATAGTTGTGAAGAACAGACCCACAGCACACAAGTCTCTCTGCCCACCTCCTCTGCACTAGTATAGGACACAGCCAAATTTTGTATTAAAGTTGGTAGGTATCAAAATAGGTCTTATACACCAGATTTTGTGGAAATTTATTTTTAGATACAGTTTAATGTTTAAAAGAAATGTATAGCTGGCCTAGAGGTTAGTTTGCAGTCCAACCTGTGGTTCCTTTTCTGCATGTCATTCTCTGCTCTCTCTCCCCAGTTTCTTATTCTGTCCTCTGTCCTATCTAATAAAGGGGGAAAAAAGACAAAACACAAATCTTAAAAAATTAGAGATGCACAGCTGAATGTCACCTGCATAATAATGACAGGAGATATTTTTTAATTTTTCTGTAACATTCCCCAGAAGGAGCAGATAGAAAAAAAAACAACAGAGGGCCTAAAACAAAATCCTGAGGAACACCAAAAGACAGGCTTGCTACAGAAAAAAATTACAAACAGTAACTGAAATTGTTGTGTCAGACAATTGAGAGGAGAACCGATCTAAGGAAGTTCCAGAGACATCGACGTTCCTTCTGAGCCTCTCAATTCTATTGATTGCGTGACAAACATTGTCTATCCTCTGCAGGTTTTTGTGAACCTCGACCCTGGGGTTCTGGAGATGCTGCAGGAGGCCCGATGGATGACCAAGCTGGGAGTTCCTGTGCCAAAGGTTGTCCAGAAAATGATCTCAAGAGAAGAACATGTCAAAGCTCTGCACACAAGGTGAGTATAACTCTTCACTGTGGGAGGTTGTTCCTTGTTTGAAGAGGCAGGAATGTTAAACAGGCATTCTGAGGAGTGGAAGCCAACATTTTAATCAATCACACTAAGAGCATCATATGGAGTTGCTGATCAACCAAATAAACTCCTTTCTGTTCAATTATTTTCACTACTCTTTGCTCAAACCTGTCTTTTTCAAGATTCATGCATGTGCCCTGAATTTCCATTGCTTTGTTTGTGCAGTTTTTTTGTTGCACCAATAAAGGAACCATGCAGAATATTTTTCTCATATTGTTTTTGTAGTTTAATTTGATTAGACATTACTCCCATTTATTTCCTCGAATCAAGCTGTTTTTTTGTAAAAGCTTTGTTTTTTTTTTTTAATACTTTTGTGTCGTTTGATTTGATTGGATAATAAGCTGTGTTTTATATCAAACTGTCCTTGGATGTTCAGAAACTGACTAACTATCTGGATTATTCTGAAACTTTTTTAATAAACTTAAATTACTTATCCAACTATCCAACTCGTTATACCTTGACATCTTTGAAGCCATGTTTCTTTACTTTCTCGTCTCTACTTAGTTCGACCTGACTGAATCCACCCTGCTGGTCTGTCCTGCCTTCTTTTAAAAACTCATATTTGATTGACTTGACTGTCTTTGTTGCTTATCCAGGCTGCTGGATTTGATCCAGGACTACAGCTCGTTGGTTGCAAAGATACCGCCTTCACTCCTCCCTCTGATGCAGCCCTTCATTGGCCGGGTGGAGGCGTCTCTCTCTCCTGGACTCACCGCACTCTCCTGGACCGCTCTGAACACCGACTTATGTGAGCATGCTACGATAAATAAAATATTTGATTTGTTTTTTTTTTCATTTGAATGATGTTAATGCTGCAAACCCATTTAAATAAAACATTATCAATCAACAAACTTTACTTTGATCACCATTACGACTAATGGTAACCCCTCTTTACTCTGTGTGCTGCTCAGTCATACAGGGTGTGTATGAGGCTCTGAAGGATCTGGATCAGGTGTCTAAAGCTGCAGCAGACCTGTTGGAGTGTCGTATTGGTCAGCTGCTTCAGTCCATGTCGTCCAGCTGTCTGCTGGTCCTGCCTGAAGACTCACCTGTCTCACCTGAGGACCTCCTGCTGCAGACAGACAGCTCAGTCCGAGCTGCTGCCGTCACCCTGAACTGGTGATACAGATGATAGAACAACATAATGCTATACTGCCACTGTTAGGATTTAGGTCTCCACTCATTTAGGTCTCAGCAAATACACCAATGCACATTTCGTACAATAAAAACAGTTGTTTATAAAACCCAAATATTAAGCCCGGGTCTCCAGAAAATCACTCTTTCACTCTTTGCTCTGCTCATTGTTGACCAAAAATTTTATTATTTGGTGGTGTTGTTTGTGTGCGGATACAGGCAGAGTCAGCAGGTGGAGAGGTACGTCTTTGAGCTGATTGACGAGTTGAAGAGGAAGATGAAGACGTCAGAGACGATTAATCTGGAGGTAAAATAACACACAGAAGAGTACAAAACAAAGTTAGATTCCATTTAATCTCTCCCACCACCACCTCCTCCTGCTCAGGGGTCTTTCCAGTGCCTCCATCCGGACTTCAAACAGAAGACTCGCTGTCAGTCGTGTCTTCCTTGTCGATTCTACAACCTGATTGGTCAGCTCTGTCACCGCAACACTGAAGCCCTCGTTAAAGGTCGGCCTTCTTCGTGTCCTTTCCTTTCCCCGTCATGGCTTTTATCTCTCGTTTTTCATGGCTTCATTCCTGCCAGTGTTTACTCCCTAAGCAGAAATCAGACAAATTATCACTGTTTAGATGATTTCCTGGTGAAATCTGATGGCCTGCCCATGGACCGACTATGTTTTGGGGAGTGGACTGTTTCCTCATGATCACAAGCTGTTTAGTTCCACTGAAAGGGAAAAAGGCATTTAAAAAAATTAAAGTCTGTACATGGTTAAAGTAGCTGTTGTGGTTTGTTATTTAATTGTGTTATAGTCATTTATCTGACAGATCTGTATTGTCCACCACAAACCTCTGAGCTCTCTGATTAGTCCTTTTCCTTTCAGCCACCAAATCCTCTCTGGACGCCCTGAGGAGGAGACTTCATGTCCCCAAGGTCCAGCCTCCCTCCTCCTACAGCAGCCAATCAGCGGCCCCTCCTCTCTTCAGAGCCTCTATGCAGCTCGCCATCCCAAACATCGTCCTCAGACCCAGTCTGGACGACATCCAGGTACCTTTGATATTTTTCTATTATTGTTAAAAACACTTCAGTACAGACTGAATAACTAAAATACACTGTCAGATATCTTATCTTAATCACGGATGGAGCAGTGACGTGAGTGGTTGTTTCTGTGTGTGTGTGTGTGTGTGTGTGTGTGTGTGTGTGTGTGTGTGTGTGTGTGTGTGTGTGTGTGTGTGTGTGTGTGTGTGTGTGTGTGTGTGTGTGTGTGTGTGTGTGTTTTCAGAGCTCTGTGAACAGGCTGGTAAACATTGTGTTGTCTGTGACTAAAGACATCCCTCTGTGGACTTTTGCTCACCTGCAGTTCAAACAGCAGCAGGTACGCTCATCACTCAGCTCATTCAAATGTAACACCTGACACCAGTCAGCCGATCACACACCAGTATTGCTCTCTCTGCCAGGTGGAGCAGGCGGCGCTCCGGGATTCGGGAGACGACATCCCGTTGAAGCCGCCGGTGCTGAGGCCTCTGGACCGACAGCTGGTCGAACACAAAGACATCAACAAGTCAGCTGTCAATTAATTTGTCAATTGATTAAAATCTTGTTTTGATATTTGAATACGAAGACAGAGGAAACCAACACGAAATGCGTTAATGCACAAAAATAAGGACAGCCAATCAGAGGAGAGGGAGAACAAAAACGTTTAGACTTAAAAAAAAAAAAAAGTGAACGTCTGTTTTTCCTCAAACATATTTTTTATTAAACTCTTGTTTTCCAAAGCTGAAGAAGAAAACACAACAATACAGAGGCTGTAAATAAGATACAGTAACACAAAAACACACCAAACAAAAGGAAACAATAGTTACTTGTCGGAGTCTGTCGACATCTTTAAACTCGCCACGAGCACCATATGTGTTTATTTCACGTGCCATCTTTGCTTTTGTAGATTTCTCTGTCGTAGCGTACAGCTTTGACAACTTGTGTCCTCTTTTCTCTGCTCTGACAATCTCCATTCTCATGGAACGCCTCTCATCCAGTCAGAGTACTCGATCAGAACTGTTGCATAGACTGTGTTCTTCATGTTGTTGTGTTGAGCAGGTCTATGATGCAGCTCGGCTCCATCGTGTCGACGCTCAGAGCTCAGGCTGCAGAGACTCTGACTGAACTCTCCCACTTCTCTACTTTGTGGAACCAGGTCAGTGTGTGTGTGTGTGTGTGTGTGTGTGTGTGTGTGTGTGTGTGTGTTTGTGGGGTGTTGTTGTTAGACTAACAGCTGTTTGTGTTTAGGATCCGGAGGAGCAGGTTCAGGCCTTCCTGCAGTCTGATCCCTCGCTCACCGAGTTCAACTCTCAGATCTCCTTCTACTCCGTAAGTCCACTTCCTGTTTGGTCACATGATCTCTTCATACATGTACATATGATAAAATGTTGTTACTTGTCAGTTGATTTATTACCTAAGTAAACAGTTTCCTAATAAGTCCATGGTCGTAATCTGTAGTTTCAAATCTTGCGTTCAAATGCTAATTTTCTCCACCCACAATGCCCTGCTGTCCCTGCAGAAGCTGGAGGTGCAGATCTCAGAGCTCCCAGCGTTTTTCACGGTGGGTTCGGTTCTCTTCGACACCGAGCAGCTGAGACTGTCGCTCACTCAGGAGTGTCGGCTGTGGAAACGGGCCTTCGGCACCGCACTCAACCGCAGGGCGTCCACCAACATGGACGACGTCTTCTCATTCGTCGACGCGCTGACCAAGAGGCTTCAGCGTCCAATCACAGACCTGGAGGATGTGCGGGGAGCCATGGCAGCACTCAGAGAGGTCAGCTGGCCTCTTATAGACATCTGACATCAATGCTATCAAAAAGTCTCCTGTTTGTTCCTTTCATGTTATCCTGGAATTGAAACACTTCTGATACCTCTGTATGTTGATATGACTACTGTGCTAGTTGTTCTTTTAGCGATGCATCTATAAATCTCCCTCTCTCCAGATTCAGTCCTCTATTTAGTTTCCATTCTTTCTTCTCTCACACTCTCTCACCTCCTGTGTGCTTCCTGTTTGAGGTTCGGGAGGCAGAGGTTCGCATTGACGCCACCATCGGTCCGGTGGAGGAATCCTTCGCTCTGCTCACCAAACACGAGCTGCTCTTCAGTGACGGGAACTCAGAGCGCGTGGATGTCCTGACGTACGCCTGGAAGAACCTCAACAGCCTGGTGAGACGGAGGATCATGTTCTAAATGTCTCTAAAGATTTGAACTCATACATACCCGTCACGCATTTTGTCTCATACCTCGTCTTCTGGGATCACAGAGACTTTTTCACAATCAGACTGATTTGGGTTTGAAAGCTGAGGGCTGAGCTGAAAATGGTTTCGTGGATATGAAAATGAAGAACTTAGGTTTGACTTTTAATAAGCATATTTTGAGAATTATAAAGATTTTTACAGAACAATAACACAACCAACTACTGACACTAAAGAGCTTTTCTTTGGACACACTGCTGACACCAAACAGCTGATAAACCCTAACCCTAACCCTAACCCTAATCTGCTCCAAGTCACTAAGGTTATAAAGGTTATCCAACATTTCAAGCCCATCACAATAACTCTCCTAATCCTAAATTAGAAATGAATTCCAAACTAGTCTGCGTTTGAACGTACGCAGAGCTGCTGCAACCCAGTACAAGTGTGAGTGTGTCGTGCCCCCAGGTGGATCAGAACCAGAACACTCTCATGAGGATCCAGCCCAGCATGAAGGCGGACCTGCTCTCCGCGGTGCAGAGCTTCCAGATCCACGTTCAGAGCTTCTGCAGCGAGTACAACCACAGGTACACCCTGCGAGGGACAAATGGTGCATATTCTGTATGATAACAGGTGAACAGTCAGACGTGTGCGCTTGCAGGGGTCCTGGGATGGAGGGCGTGGCTCCTGCTGAAGCCAGCGAGCGGCTACAGAGCTTCCAGGCGGAGTTTGATCAGCTGTGGAGGGAGTACACCACCTACAGTGGAGGAGAGGAGCTGTTTGGACTGCCGGTTAACGGTACGACCAACTGAAGGCATTAGCTACGTCACCTGTTGGTTTATGATGTGAATATGAAGCGTGGAGTTCAGCATTTGGCAGCCACAATGTTGGTTTTCTGGAGCCAAAAATGATCATATATGAAGGAGAAGGTCAAGGGAGGGGTTAGAAAACACTAGAGCTAAACACCAGACACGGGTGGGTAATTCTTGGCTGGCGAATGTTTACCCTCGTGTTCCCCACAAAAACAGATTCTATCTATCGCTGATGGAGGTGGCAGATTAACAACACATACTGCCGCCCACCAGTTTCTCTGCAGGGAAAACCAGCAACAATCATGACTCTTAATAAATGTATGACAAACACCGAGCAAACTAATAAGCCGGGAAAGATGTTAATGTAATCATACTTCCCCCTCCTCCTCCCTGCAGAGTACCCCGAGCTGCAGAGAATCAGGAGGGAGCTGTCTCTGCTGTCCAAACTCTACTCTCTGTATAACTCCGTCATCGACAGCGTGGCCGGATACCATGACATCCTGTGGGCGGAGCTTAACATCGAGAAGATCAACACTGAGCTGCAGGACTTCCAGAACAGGTAGAGGAAGGACACAACAAATAAATACAGAAATTGTTTCTAATTTTGTTACCTTATATGGATAAATAGTTTAACGCAATTGAAGTGTGATTGATTGGTTTATTTAATGGTTTGATTGGATAATCGATGGATTGATTGATTGGCTCACTGGGTCGTCGTACGTGTTCCAGGATCCGGAAGCTTCCAAAGGCGTTGAAGGATTGGCCGGCTTTCAGAGATCTAAAGAAAACCATCGATGACTTCACGGAGAGCTGCCCGCTGCTCTACATGATGGCCAACAAGGTGAGAAGTCGTTCACCATATTCCCACATGTTCCTGTACTAATACACACACCACTGTCACGCCGATGAACAGTCAGCGATTTAACCATTTGTGTTTCAGGCCATGCTGCCTCGACACTGGACTCGCCTCAGTGAGTTGACTGGTCACAGCTTTCAGGTGGAATCAGAGAGTTTGGCCCTCAAAAACATCATGGAGGCCCCGCTGCTGAAATACAAAGAGGACATTGAGGTATCACTAAGACGTTTCAATACAGACACTGCTGCTGCTATCGCTCTTTCTTAATCCTGTTATTGACCTTTTCTCCCTCTAATCTTGATTTTTAAATGTTATCCTTACGTAATCCTTAAGATTCTTTAATATTCTATAAAAAAAAGTATTTAAAACGTTTCTGTGCATCAGGATGTGTGTATCAGCGCGGTGAAGGAGCGGGACATCGAGGCCAAGCTGAAGGACGTTGTAGCCGAGTGGAGCAGCCACGCGCTCGCCTTCGCCCCCTTCAGGACCAGGGGAGAACTGCTGCTGAAAGGAGCCGACACAGCTGAGAAAATGACCATGATGGAGGACAGTCTGATGGTGCTGGCGTCGCTGCTGAGCAACAGGTGAGGAGACGAGGGCCTGAGGAAGGGAGGGAGGAAAGGAGAGGAAGGATGCAACGAAAAGGAAAGAGAAAAATGTAAATTAAAAAAAATACTGAAAATGACATGAGAAAGAAGGACTGTGGTTCTTCCTCCTGCAGATACAACGCTCCCTTCAAGCCGTCCATCCAGCTGTGGGTCCAGAAACTCTCCAACACCTCCGAGATCATCGAGAAGTGGCTGTCCGTACAAAACCTCTGGATCTACCTGGAGGCGGTGTTTGTGGGCGGTGACATCGCTAAGCAGCTTCCTCAGGTCACAGTGAACCCCGGAAAACTTTCTGTGCACAGATTGAGTTTGTGTTTTTCAGCGGCGTGTCATCCCTGACAGATTCAAGTTTGTCTTTGACTCATCCAGGAGGCCAAGCGTTTCCAGAACATTGACAAGTCGTGGCAGAGGATCATGCAGCGAGCACACGAGCTCCCGAATGTGGTGCAGTGCTGCGTGGGGGATGAGACACTCAGCCAGGTGCTGCCAACATGCCTCATAACACTCTGACTCTGTAAAACTTCTTGTGTTTCTGAGCGGCTCAGACTGTTAGTCTGACAACATTACAGACTCCATTGACAAAAACTGTCATTTTAATCCTACAATTATCCAAGAGTTGCTGGTCTACTGCTGGTCTAATCCATGTGTCTCTGTTAGAAATATAGTTATTCAGGATTCATGCTCAATTCAGACCAGGTTCTTATTTCCTCCTCCTCCTCCTCCTCCTCCTCCTCCTCCTCTTCCTCCTTCAGTTGCTCCCTCACCTCCTCGAGCAGTTGGAGCACTGTCAGAAGTCTCTGTCTGGTTACCTGGAGAAGAAACGATTGGTGTTTCCTCGTTTTTTCTTTGTGTCTGATCCCGCCCTGCTGGAGATCCTAGGACAAGCCTCTGACTCGCACACGATACAGGTATGTACAGGTACACACTGGTCATTCACTGGTAACATACTGGTTATACACTGTTGACACATTGGTGACACACAGGTAACACACTGGTTATACACCGGTAACACACATATAAGAATATATTCTGGTGCGTCATTTTATTTTTCTTACTTTGCTTCTCCTTCTTCCCTCCACCTTTCTCTCTCCTCCCTTTTACTTTTTTTTTTTTTACCTTTCCCGTTGTTGTTTTTCTTTTTGTTGTTGTTGTTGTTGAATGAGTCTTTTCCATCTCTACCTCTCAGGCTCATCTGCTCAGTCTGTTTGACAACGTCAACAGAGTGGTTTTCAACGACAAAATCTACGACCAGATCGTCAGCTTTCAGTCTCAAGAGGGAGAAACCGTGGACCTGAGCCAGCCTGTCCAGGCTCAGGTACACACTGCAGCTGGATTTACTATCATTATGGGGACTTTTTATTTGCATAGGATTGGAACATTTTCAGCTGAGTGGAAGTCTGATATTAATCAACAGGCAACCACCTGGCTCAAAATGAAGCCTACACAAAACTGCATTTCCTCCATTTTTGGTTGTCCAGTTTTGTGATAAATATTTCTTCAGTTGAAGTTCCGTAAATAAGATATCTAATCTAAAAGTTTTGACCAAATACTAATGTAGTTTTTTGTACTTAAAATGCCTGAAACATGCAGCATTAGAAAGAACTTTGACTCGTGAAGCTTGCAGTTGGTTTAACGTTTAGGTTACTGTAACTTGTCCATCCAGGGGAACGTGGAGGAGTGGTTGGGACAGTTGCTGCTCTGGGTGAGGCAGACGCTCCATGCTATCATTCGTCAGGCTTACCTGGCCATCAGCGACCCGGCCCTGAAGCTGCTGGAGTTCCAGTCTGCGTTTCCAGCTCAGGTCGGCCTGCTGGGAATCCAGATGATCTGGACCAAAGACGCAGAGGATGCACTCGTCCTCAGCAAGTCGGACAAGAAGGTGCACCTCTATCCAGCTCTCTCTCTTTCTGCATCTCCCTCTCTCCCAATTTGTTTGGCCCATCCAGTCGCAGCAGATTTGATGCTACCATGAGTCTAGTTCTGCTCAGGGCCTGTTTAAAGGCAGCAGGACTTGTGTTGGGTCTCTTCAAATATTATAGCAAAGAGTACAGTCTAGACCTGCTCTTTATGAAACGTGTCCCAAGAAAAGTTTTGTTAGGATTTGGTGATATATAAATAGAAATTGATTTGTTGATTATAAAAATAGGAGCTAGGTTTAGACATGTCAAACAGATCCTCTCCTCTCATTCTACTGGTATCTGATTGCGGTTAACAGATCATGCAAACAACCAATCAGAAGTTCCTGGATATCCTCAACGAGCTCATCGACATGACGACCAGGGAGCTGAGCAAGAACGAGAGGACTAAATATGAGACGCTCATCACCATCCACGTCCACCAGAGGGACATCTTTGACGAGCTGGTGGGAGGAAAGGGAGCAGGCTAAATGTGCAGCTGGATGTTGATGACGGCGGTTTTCATAATGCTCTGTTATCTCGCTCAGGTGCGCCTGAACGTGCGATCCGCGGCGGACTTTGAGTGGCAGAAACAGTCGAGGTTTTACTTCTTGGAGGAGACGGACAGGTGTATCATCCAAATCACAGACGTTGAGTTCAGCTACTGCAACGAATACCTCGGCTGTACGGACAGACTGGTCATCACCCCGCTGACCGACAGGTACACACACACACACCATAGACACACTCCCACACACACACAGACCTGAAACATCACCTAACCCGCTGACCGTCAGGTGAAACCATCTTTAAGATGAGGCCTGTATCGGCCAGGATGTTAACACTCCTTTGAACATCTGTCCAGGTGTTACATCACTCTGTCTCAGGCTCTGGGCATGAGTATGGGCGGAGCTCCGGCTGGTCCAGCAGGAACAGGTAAGGCAGAACATACACAAACTTTCTCGTCTTGACTTTGTTGCATGTTCTACATATATGTGTGTTTGTGTTTCCAGGAAAGACAGAGACCACTAAAGACATGGGCCGCTGTCTGGGGAAGTATGTGGTGGTTTTTAACTGTTCCGACCAGATGGACTACAGAGGACTGGGACGCATATACAAAGGTGTGTGAGGGTGTACGTGTTTCTCTGAAGGCTGCAGCCCTTAGATTGGTGTTAGTCTAAGGTGACGGCCTCGCCCACTTCTATGTGGGTTGTCCATGTGAGATCTTCAGAGAAGTGCACCACTGGGTACTTGAAGCTGCAAACCCTCTCTACCAGCGTCCACACACTCACACTCACAGGTGTCCGACAACTCCTCCCACTCTTAGAGCTTCTGTCTGGACAGAGACTATATATTTTTTCATAAGGAGAGAGAGTATGTGCAGCAGAGAGCAGCTTCCTGAAGGAGTAGCAGAGTCCAGTGCCGGCTGCTCCAGGAGAAGATCCAAGAACAGACATTAAAAACAGAACAGATGGAACCTTCATCACCTCCCAAACACCACACATACCTGGACCAAAACCCATTTTACTCTTCTTGTAATCAGCTATTTCTGTGAGCTATTTCAGCGTGAACTTAGTGCCATGTAGTGCAAAGAATGCTGGGATAAAACCAGTGGTGCCAGTTATTTGTTGTGTGTCTGCAGGGCTGGCCCAGTCCGGAGCCTGGGGCTGCTTTGATGAGTTTAACCGCATCGAACTGCCGGTTCTGTCCGTCGCCGCCCAGCAGATCTACATCGTCCTGCAGTGTAAGAAGAACAAGAAGAAACAGTTTGTGTTCACAGACGGAGACCTGGTTGATATGGACCCTGAGTTTGGCATCTTCCTCACCATGGTAACTGAGCTCTGACATCATTAAGCACACTACAGGACATGCGAGGATTAGATATTATTATTTATTCATAAAGAAATCACCATGACAACCTGATTTTAAGGAGGACTTTACACCTACTAGAAGCTAGATTTCAAGAGTCATTTTTGGACATTAGAACCACCCAGCTGGTGAAACACAATTTATGTTCACACTAAACTACAATTGAACGTCTACGGAGCTGGTGAAACCCAGTAAAGCCCTCGGTTGCTCTATGACTTTAAACCAGTCTAACCGTTCTAAAGTTGGAGAAGTGAACCTCTGAATCAACCACAACGTTCCAGACTTCAAAAATCTTCTCTGTCCTCCAGAACCCAGGTTACGCAGGTCGCCAGGAGCTGCCCGAGAACCTGAAGATTCAGTTTCGGACTGTAGCCATGATGGTGCCGGACCGAGCAATCATCATGAGGGTCAAACTGGCCAGTGCAGGTTTCCGTGACAACCAGGTCCTCAGCAGGAAGTTCTACACCCTCTACAAGCTGTGTGAGGAGCAGCTCTCCAAACAGGTCATAGAGGTCAAACGTGATCATATTTAAGTCTCTGCTCACTGCACTAGATTAACATGTTTCTTATTGTTTGCACACCAGGTCCATTATGATTTTGGTCTGAGGAACATTTTGTCCGTTTTGAGGACGCTGGGAGCTGTGAAGAGATCCAACCCATCAGAACCGGAGAAGACGGTGGTGATGAGGGTCCTGAGAGACATGAACCTCTCCAAACTGGTCTGTTAGTTTTCTATTAGTGATTTACTTCTGAGAGATCAGACAATAAGAACGTTTTCAACCATACTGTAAATACCTGAAATCTCAAACATAGACGTGGCAACATTCACCTCGTCTCTGGCAGTTTTAACCATTGCAAGCCACATGGGAGAGATGAAGGTTTTCAGCTCAGTTGTATAAAAAAGAGGCGTCGTCTCCTTCTTAAAGAGAGTCACTGCTTGGTACCTGATCACAGAAGCATGCTGGGAAAAAAATCAAGAACAGTGTTGAAGGGTGGAAAAGCAGTCCAAATTGTGCCAATCTTTTTTCAAATATTATTTTTCAAGTTTCCATCTGTTGACACATTTAAAACAGTACCATTGATCCTCTCTGTCTCTGCAGGTCGATGAGGATGAGCCTCTGTTCATGAGTCTGATCAATGATCTCTTCCCTGGTATTGGTAGGTTTCTATCTCTCGCTACATTACACACTCAAACATCAGACCCATCAAAGAGTCAATTTGATGTAGATGTCTGCTTAATGATTGGATTTCATTGCATTACATTGGATTGTGTTCTGCTGCTTTAGCGCCCCACATGGTCTGTTTTTTTGATCACAGTGGATAATACAACTCATATTACAAACTAAAATGAGAACACCTCCGCAAACAAAATTCAATGCGGAGTCTACAGATTCTACAACTTTTATGAAGAATGAAGAAGAGAGATTACTAGCCTGGTCTAAGATTTGGAGAACAAACCCAAACCCTCATATAAATGTTTGGAAGCAAAACATCTTGGAGTCAGGCTGCGAAAGTTAAACAATGAACTGACTGCTTTATTCTGTGGCTGTTATTCTCAGGTTTACTTATGAAGATATGTTTTCTACATATGTTTTAAAGAGTTGTTTTATTTTCCTCCTCCTCCTCCTCTGTAGTTCTTGATAAAGCTGGTTATCCCGACCTGGAGTCGTCTATCTTCAGTCAGGCTCAGCAGGCCGGGCTGATCCCTCATCCCCCCTGGATCCTCAAACTGGTTCAGCTGTACGAGACGCAGAGAGTCCGACACGGTACGGCTCAGAACAGACTGAATCTTTCAGTTGTTGCTTTCCAGAATAATTTTTCTGATTGATATGTTTTAAATTTACATTTTCCATCTTAATTTAGTGATCGGCTGGACTTTAATTTGTGCTACAAACGTTCAAACGTAACGTTTTTTTTTTTTTTTTTTAAATGTCCTCGCAAAATGGACTATTTCTCGGACATTTGTCCCAAATACTGAAAAATGGTGTCAGGTTTCAAAGTTATTTCATAAAAGTATCAAAAGTGAAGCCCTGAAGGACATGTGAAAAGAGCTGCAAATGTGTTCGTTTTTATCTGTTAACTCTTCAGTTCTAGAAAAAGCCTCGTTAAGATTCTCTGGTGTAGAAATAAGAACAGCTCACCTGGGCCCCTGCAGGTATGATGACGTTGGGTCCCAGCGGTGCGGGGAAGACGGCGTGTATCCACACGCTGATGAAGGCCATGTCAGAGTGCGGCTCCCCCCACCGCGAGATGAGGATGAACCCCAAAGCGATCACGGCCTCGCAGATGTTCGGCACGCTGGACGTGACCACCAACGACTGGACCGACGGCATCTTTTCTACTCTGTGGAGGAAGACTCTGAAGGCCAAGAAGGTTGTTTTTTAAATATTTTATAAGAAGATGGCCAAGTCTTGATTGAGCTCGAATTAGATCAACCATAGAAATTGTTTAAATCTGTGCATTTAAGGACACTTAAGCCTACACGCTTAAGACACAATTCACCTCTTACTCGCGTTATTCCAGCTCCCAGGTCCTCCAAGCACACAAATATGACACCATATAGTGTAACAAATGATGAAAGCTCTGGTACTTATTTCAAAACAGCACAAGGAAGACGCAGCAAACAAATATATTTTGAATGATGATAACAGTTTTTATGATGTGTTTAAAAGAGGAGATACAAAGAGAAATGCATCAAATAACAAAAGTTAACATAGAGACAGGACAGACGTATTAGAATCATATTAAATGTATTATGTGTGTTTGTGTGTGTGTGTCAGGGGGAATACGTCTGGATCGTGCTGGACGGGCCAGTTGATGCCATCTGGATCGAGAACCTGAACTCAGTTCTGGACGACAACAAAACTCTGACGCTGGCGAACGGAGACCGAATCCCCATGGCCCCCTGCTGCAAGGTGACATCACAGAAAACACCTCTCAGCCAAAATCCAGGGTTCATTGAGCAGGTTGAACCCTGAACCAGAGGAGATTTACTGAATTAAAAATCTAAATCAGGAAGATGTAAAGTATGTTCACGTCATTGCCTACAGATTGTTTTTGAGCCCCACAACATCGACAACGCCTCCCCGGCCACCGTGTCCAGGAACGGGATGGTGTTCATGAGCTCGTCGGTGCTCGGCTGGAGCCCCATCCTGCAGGCTTGGTTGCAGACGCTCCCTGGACCACAGGCCGACGCCCTGAAACTCTGCTTCAGCTGCTGCTACCAGGGAAGGACCATGAAAACTCAGACTGTTTCACTCATCATAACTTGAAGATACTTTAAATTCTTCTTTATCAGATTTTCTCCTCAGCTCTCGAAAGGAAAACAAAAAATGATGTTCATTTCTATTTTTCTGTTCCATCCACAGGACCTACTGGACTTTGTCTCAACATCTGTATCTCCTAAGATGCAGGTGTTGGAGTGTATGTACATCAGACAGACTATTGACCTGCTGCAGGTACGACACAAACATTTTATTACTTGTAGTTTATCTTAAAGTCTGATTGGCTTACAGAATTCAGGATTTACAACTGATGACTACAAACAGTTTTACAATTAGTCAAGAAGACTGCTCATGCAAATACTGAGTGGGTTCTAAATAAAGCATTTAACCCTGACATACTGTTCATATATCTTCACAGTATGGTTGGGCCAGGAACTCCCTCATAACTAGGGTCCGTACCAAATCTACCAATCTCTATTTAGAATGAATTTATTCTATTTGACATTAATACATGGATGATCAACTCCTACTCTGTGTTTCAGAGAGTGGGGAGCGAGAGTCTATTAATTTGGTTTTAAACCACTCGTTTTTGGAGAAAAAAAACCATCTATCACACTATGGGGCGGCTGTGGCTCAGTTGTAGAGTCGGTCATCTCTGAACTGCAAGGTTGGGGGTTCGATCCCCAGCTGTAAGCAAGACACTTAACCCAAAGGTGCTCTTGCTGCTACGTCGGTGTATAAATGTGAATGAATGGGATTAGCCAATACTGATGGACCCTTCGCATAGCAGCCTTTGGGTCACTTTAGGAAAAGAGAGTCCCTCTCTATTTTGTAATTTACTAGAGTTTTTTAAATTTGGTAGAGTCATTTGTCTAAATCAAACAGACAGGACTTTGCACACACACGCAGTTATAAGTAGACGACAGTAACACGGAGAAAAGGCTGATGAAGGGTCCAAGTAAAGGTTATGACTCCAGGTAAAACCTAAACTCTGTGTTCTGGGGAAAGATTACAGTCGAAGAAATTAAATGTGAAAGGATGTTCTGTCAGTGTTTGTGTCATAACCTACGCTGCCAGTGGGGGGAAACACAGGGCGGCTGTGGCTTAGTTGGTAGAGTCACACCTCTCAGCAGCATGTCCGATGTGCCTTGAGCAAGACACTTAACCTTGCATTGCTCCCGCTGCTTCGGTGGCGGTGTATGAATGGATTGGTGTTGTACTTACTCTCTGATGTACGTCGCTCTGGATAAAAGCATCTGCCAAGTGAATTGTAGAATTGTAGACACCCTCCTCTTTTTCCTCTCCTTCTTCTACAGTGTGGATGTTTCCATGTTCACAAGTCATTTTTTGTTGTTTTCATTTTCTTTTCTTTTTTTTTTCAGGGGTTGCTTCCTACAGAGGAGAAACAGGGTTGCCATGGTGACGTTGGGCGACTGTTTGTGTTTGCGGTGATGTGGTCTCTGGGAGCGGTACTGGAGCTGGAAGACAGAGCCAAGATGGAGGCTTTCCTAAAGGTGTGTGTCTGTGCATGCTTTGGAGGTCTGTTGAGGCACCTGGGCTACCTGAAGTTGGCGCTCTTGTTTATGTTCAGTTACAAAGAGGTCAAGACGTCCTCACAACTGCTGATGAACAAATATCAAAACCCGTTTCAAGGCATCAAATATTAGGTTATTTATTGTTTTTAATTACCCAAAAATTCAGGTAAATTCCTTTTTAGGAGTTTACCTGCATGTTTTGAAGGATTGGTGCGTGCAACATAACCGCAAGGCTATCTGGCACCCCAGGAGGATGTTTTTATTTCCTTTAGCGCCATCATCAGGCCAAACTTGACTTTTTGTAGCTCTGACACTCGTTAGGCGCTCAGGATCTGCCCTTTCTGACTGTATTTAAAAAGTTAGTTTGGCTAATTTCTGGAAAAAAATTGAGTGGCATTATAGTCCTGCTTTTATGAATACGTTTTCTAGATGTGTGATCATTTTGTCGTTTATTTTGCCTTTAAACTTGTTATGCGTAGTATGTAAAATGTCCTCCAGGGGAGGGCTCTAACAGTCCAGTTTGTTGTCGTGTCTGTTTAAAGCATCTGGGCTCTTCTCTGGACCTGCCGCAGACTCAGGACGATCAGACCATCTTTGAGTTCACCGTCAACGAGCAGGGACAATGGGAGCACTGGTCCAACAAGGTCTGTGGATGCTTTGTTTTGTGTGTTCTTTTAACAGATCACTATTTTTCCTCAAATACCAAAGAAGTGAAATATTTTTTCCCCTTATACTCTTTATCTTTTCTCTGCAGAGTCAAATATGCAAACCTAAGAGCCTGCCAAATCATATAGAAATGTCTGTTTTTTTCCACATCATTCAGCATATTCAGTGATTTAAGGAAGTTTGAGCTCCCAACCAGAAAGTTGAAGTACAGTCGATTTTGTTGGCCCATCAGTCAAACCTGGACACATCAAAGTGCAGTCTGTAAATGTTCCTCTTGTATTTATTGTTGAAACTTTGCAGGTCCCTGACTACGTTTACCCCAAGGACCACGTCCCGGACTACTCGTCCATCCTGGTTCCCAACGTGGACAACGTGAGGACGGACTTCCTGATGCAGACCATCGTGAAGCAGAGGAAGGCCGTGCTGCTGATTGGAGAACAGGGAACCGCCAAGACCGTCATGATCAAAGTGAGACACAGAGAAAAATGTCATACTGTAATGTATCTCAGAACCCATCGGCAATAATTAAACTGTCAATTAAAACTAAAAACAGTCCAAAATATGAGCAATGTTTTACTCTGCTTAGAGATTAAGCAAATGCTAATGCTACATCCTCCTGCAGGGCTACACTAGTAAGCTCGACCCTGAGCGCCACCTCAGTAAGACGATGAACTTCTCGTCGGCCACGCTGCCCAGCATGTTCCAGCGAACCATCGAGAGCTACATCGATAAACGGATGGGCGCCACCTACGGGCCACCGGCCGGGCGCAGGATGACCGTCTTCATCGATGACATCAACATGCCCGTCATCAACGAATGGGGTGATCAGGTCTGCCTCAGACTCTCTCTGATTGGTCAAGGTTTTTCCTCTGCTTCTTTCATCATGTTTTTAATACGTTTGTTTTCTTTCTTCTATTCTGACGACAAGAAAATATTACACATTGGGATTTCTATTCTGTTAATTTAACAACTGTCCTGTTTTGGTTTTTGATACATTTTTTGCATATCCAGGTAACCAATTACATTTTTTATGTATTTTTTATGAAAAGTTGTTTAAATTGTTAAACTCTTATTCCAATTTTTTTTCTTTTTCTTGTCTCTTCATCTTGAATGATAAACCAGTGTGTATTCTTTAAGCTCCATTTTTGCGCCCACCCTCCTGATATTTGACATTAAATCTTGATATTTCCTGTCCCTGACCCCTGTTCCTCTCAGATAACCAATGAGATTGTGCGTCAGCTGATGGAGCAGGGAGGTTTCTACAGTTTGGATCGTCCAGGAGAATTCATCACTGTGGTGGATGTTCAGGTGAACAACAAATCATTTACATCTGATTATAAACTTCACAGGTTCAGTTTTTCAGTTTGATATCGAGGTTTACTGTCAACATTTTGAAGAGAATGAATGGATTGTTTAGAAGAAGTTGATGTAGCCTCCATTATGTCACTCATTGGTTTGAAGGCTACTATTTAGCATTTAAGACTTAGACATCTTTATTATTCTAAGCTAGAGAATGACCATGTATCGTTCATAGTTTCAGTAGATGTTGCACTTGTCAGTTGATTTATTGCTTTAGTTATCATTTTCAAAATGAGTTTGATCTCAATCTCTAGTTTCAAGTCTTCTTCAATACTGCATGACGTCCATTGAGTAACTTATGGTACCATTCAGAGTATGTTCCTTGTCACATCTGGCCCTCCTCTCTGAGTAAACAATGAATGATGTAATTACCTTCAACAGCTGGTGGCAGCCATGATCCACCCGGGTGGCGGGCGGAACGACATCCCTCAGCGTCTAAAGAGGCAGTTCTCCATCTTTAACTGCACGCTGCCCTCTAACTCCTCCATCGATAAGATCTTCAGCACCGTGGCTCAGGGATACTTTTGCCCTGAGAGAGGCTTTGTCGCCGCTGTCTGCGAGTTCGCCGCTGCCCTCGTACCCACCACCAGACGGGTGTGGCAGGCTGTGAAGGCCAAGGTAAAAATCATTTTATTAAAGCCGAGAAGTTCACTTCTGTTCATGTTAATTTGTTACCTTTGTTTTGTTTCCTCTACACTTCTTGTTCTTATATTTGTTTTTTCTCTGTCTTCAAGTATCAATTAGTAATTATTTGCCCCATACATGAGTTAAATGAATTTGAAGATTAAAGTGAATCATTTAGATAAACTGCCGCCTGGATTCTCGGATATTTATCTGGACACCTGTTAGTCTTTAAATCCTATTACTTTTCCAAACCAGTGTATAATCTTGTCTTTTTTTTCCCCGGAAAATAAATCCTTCTCTCCTCAGATGTTACCGTCTCCTGCTAAATTTCACTACATCTTCAACCTGAGGGACCTCAGCAGAATCTGGCAGGTACAGAACTCAACATTGTTTTCAGTCTTTCATCCTTATTACGAATGGTAGATATGTTCCTTTGATAATAAGGAGAGGCTTTTTAATAAGCTAGTAATAAAAGCTTTGAGCAAATCAGTGGAAGAACCAACACTTTGTATGGATCTCATTAGCCTATAAACAGAATCTTCATTTTAGATTACACTAATCCAAGCTAATTGTGAATAAATAAATAATTTAAACCTGCTGATTTTTTTAGATCTGAGAGGAATATACAGCCGTGTGTCATCAGTAAAATAGAGATGAACAATTATGTGAGTCTAATGGGTGTCAAATTTTGATGCTATATGAGCATCTAACCAAAGGTAATTTTCTGAAAACTCCATGTTTCTGGATCATTTGGTTAAGAGGGGGATACTTTCGTAACACTAGAGGACCAAGAATTGGACCTTGAGGGACACCACATTTAATTGGAGTTTAGAAATCCTTCTTCTGTCAACTACTTTACCTCAATACATTTTGTGCTTCAGGGGATCCTGACAGTGAAGTCTGAGGTGTGTCAGAGCTCAGAGCTCCTCTCGGCTCTGTTTCATCATGAATGCTGCAGAGTGATCGCTGACAGATTCATTGACGGCAGCGACAGACATACTTTTAACGGCATCATGGAGAAGGTGTGTTTGTTTTGGGAAGTTACGTGTATGTTATCAAACATATTCAAATTCAGAAAAAGGTTAAATGATGGAAGTTAAGCGGAGGGATATGTGCAGCTCTGTTTTTTGTCTTTCCTCCTTTTCTTTGAGCCCATTCAGATCGCTCAAACAAATTAGTATTTCCTTTTCTGCTTCTTGCCACCATTTCAACTTGACTATTTTTTATCGCAGTGTATATATAACCATTATCTAACCCTTTTTTGCCCTCAGATCACAGTGGAGGATCATGGGAGAGCTGTGATTGAGCATGCTCAGTGGAACAGTTGCTTTGTAGACTTCATGCGTGAAGCTCCAGAGGCGACAGGAGACGAGCCTGAAGATGTTGAGCTTGAAGCTCCAAAGGTAACATTAAATTTGTCTTAAATGTAATGTTTTTATTTTGGGTTTATCATGATTAAACTTGAGTAAAGTCCCCCTCTTACTAATAAGTTAGATGTCTTCCGTATATTTGGATGTCCCTCTGATTGGAGTGATTGATTTGATTGACAGGTGTATGAGCCAATCCCATCCCTGGACTCTCTGGAAAAGCGACTGTGTGTTTTCCAGCAGCAGTACAACGAGGCGGTGAGGGGCGGAGCCATGGACCTGGTCTTCTTCAAGGTGATGACTAACTTTTTTGAATGTCAGGCAGCCATGTTGGAGTTTTGAGGCTCATCCAAAATTTGATTTCTTTATTCCTTTTCCTCCCTCCAATATTAAACTAATTTTTTGATCTGACTGTTATTTTATCTTTAATCAGATGTAAGGAGTCAGAGAGTAGCATTTGAGTTGTGATTGGCTCAGTTGACCTCATTTATTTTTAGTTGTGTTCATTTAAATGTTGATAAGTAAGTGAAAAACGAGCTGCTCTAACAGAAACATACATTATGACTGGCTTTAAATTATTTAATATGTGTCTTCAATCTCTGCATCTCTGTTATGAAACAAGCCTTTGTTTCCTCCATTGACAGGACGCGATGACCCACCTGATTCGGATCTCTCGGATCCTGCGCACGCCTCAGGGGAACGCCCTGCTGGTTGGGGTCGGGGGGTCGGGTAAGCAGAGTCTGACGAGGCTGGCATCGTTCATCGCCGGGTATCAAACATTCCAGATCACACTTACCAGGTCTGAGACCCAACACACACCTCCACCTCACATTAATATGTTCATTGTTTTTTTAAATGTGTTGTAGAGCAATCAAACAACTAAATAAAAAACAAAACAACAAATGCATCCAAAGAATCCCAGTACTATTCTTGTTTTCAATGTTTGTCTGTGTGTATCTGTGTTTGTGTATATGTATGTGTATGTCCTGCAGGTCGTACAGCAGCAGTAACCTGCTGGAGGATCTGAAGGCTCTGTATCGTATCGCTGGTCAGCAGGGTCGAGGAGTCACGTTCCTCTTTACTGACAACGACATAAAAGACGAAGCCTTCCTCGGTAACCATGTTTTTATTGTAAATCAACAAAAAGCAGAAAATTGTCACATTTCTGAAGCTTAAAGCAGCAAAAATATTTGACCTTCATGCCTTAAAAGTTATCTAAAAGATTTACAGTTAATCTTTCTATTTGGAGATACATTTTCTTTCTGTCGACTATTGAAATTGTAGAACTTCTGTAGATTGATAAATGGTTGTAGCTCTGGAACGAGAAATATTTGCTTGTTATATTTTGATACATTTTGTCTTGATAATGATAGACAGGTCATCGAAGTCATCTTCTGGAATATCCATAAACTGTCATGGACAGACGTTTTGTAGGTATTAAATATTTTGTCCTGATCGACCTCTGCTCTCGTCTGAAGAATACATGAACAACGTCCTGGCGAGTGGAGAAGTTTCTAACCTGTTTGCTCGTGACGAGCTCGATGACATCACTCAGGATCTGATTCCTGTCATGAAGCGACATCACCCGCGCCGACCTCCGACCTCTGAGAACCTCTACGACTTCTTCCTGTCCCGAGTGCGGAGCAACCTCCACGTCGTCCTCTGCTTCTCGCCTGTCGGGGAAAAGTTTCGGAACCGAGCCTTAAAGGTGAGGGGAAGACTGTGAGCTTCAGCAGATTCTACCAACAAGAAAAGTCAGATTCACACAGTTTATATCGACTAATTGAATGTTTTGTGTTTGTTAACTGTCAGAAAATGAGGAGTCGTCCACTACAATTTTATGAGTCATAGTCAATGTAGCTTATTTTGTAAAATATAAGGTGTGATTGATATTTTCCATTTGAAGGAAGATTTATTTTGTTGTCTTTCATGATCTGTCTCCTGATCAGTTCCCAGGTCTGATTTCAGGCTGCACTGTGGACTGGTTCCAGCGCTGGCCTCGGGACGCCCTGGTGGCCGTATCGAATCACTTCCTGTCTAATTACCAGGACCTCCGCTGCTCGGATGGTGTAAAGCAGAGTGTGGTGGTTACCATGGGAACCTTCCAGGTAATGCTTTCCTCTTTTTTTTTTCAGCAGATGGAAAGTAAACACAATCTCAGAGGAATATTTTATGTTAAAAAAAACAAGCAGTAAGAACCAACGTGAAAATACACTGTATCACAACAAAGGGGGTTAATTTATGGACCAGCTGCAGTGACTAAATGAATACATGTAAAACATTAGGAAAGTTTAAACACATTTTGAAGAATAACATATTTAACAGATATATAATTAAAGAGTCAATGAGAAAATTGGAATCAATATCAGTGTAATGTCTCAACCGTCTACCGATGAATGTGTGTAGTACATTATATTTGTTGCTTTTGTTATGTAGCTAGTTATCTGTATTCTTTTACTTTATTATTGTAAAGCTTGGGCCTTGGATAAATTAAGAAAACTAAAAAGAAAACGCTTTCTTTTTTTACTTAATCCTACATCCTTTTCAAACATGGACAAGATAAGAAAAGTATGCTCTTATTGTTCTTTGCTTTGTTTGTAGTGTATATTTTTATTTTTACTTTTGAAATATGTTCGAAATAAATAAAAAAATAAATGAAATGAAATTTATAACAAGGCCAACTCCAGTGCTGAAACACTAAGCCAATGCAAAAGTGCAAAACATCTGCAGTTCCTGAAGTGTCCACTTGAGGCTGGCTGCAAAAAGCCAAAGATTCCCTTTTACTGTAACACCCATAATAAAATGTCCATTTTCACAGCAGAATGAAACATGTTTATAGCCCGGAACAAAAAAAATTGAGTCTGAATTTGTACAACTCATCCCAGTAGAGTGTATGAAGGTAAAGAGTTGTGCATACATCTCTTACTAGATTGTTCGAAAGTTAGTTAGCATTAGAATCGGCATTTCCAATATGGAGACTGCCATTGTGTGGCTTCAAAACTACAAAGGTGAAGTCACTGAGACTACGTCTATGTGTTATAAAGTCTATGGTTATCAGCTGGATGATGTCATGACATTTTTCCTCCCATCAGGACCTGGTGGCGGAGAAATGTGCCGAGTATTTCGAGCGTTTCAGGCGTCAAACATTTGTGACGCCAAAATCCTACCTGTCCTTCATCGACAGCTACAAGGTCATCTACGCCGAGAAGATCGCTCACGTCGGCACGCTCGCTGAGCGCATGAAGACGGGTATGGTCAAGGCATTTTTCACTTATCTTCCCATGATGCACTTCAGATCTGTTGTCAGGAGGAGGAGCAGTCGTGAATGTGCCGATTGTTGTCTGCAGGTCTGTGTAAGCTGATGGAGGCTGAGCAGTCCGTGTCTCAGCTCTCTGAGGAGCTGGTGCTGAAGGAGCAGGAGCTCGCCGTCGCCTCTAGGAGGGCAGATGAAGTCCTGCAGGAGGTCACAGCCAAAGCTCAGGCTGCTGAAAAGGTCTGACCCAACACCTGGAGACATCACTTTTACAAGAAGGGGGGAAAAATCAGTTAAATGCTCTCTCTCTCTCTCTTTCTCTCTCTCTCTCTCTCTCTCTCTCTCTCTCTCTCTCTCTTTCTTTCTCTCTCTCTCCATGTGCAGGTTAAGCAGCAGGTGCAGAAGGTGAAGGATAAAGCTCAGCTCATCGTCGACGAGATTGAAGCTGACAAATCAGCAGCAGAGACCAAACTGGAAGCTGCAAAACCTGCGTTGGAGGCTGCTGAGGCTGCACTACAGGTCACACACACACACACACACACACACACACACACACACACACACACACACACACACACACACACACACACACACACACACACACGCACACACGCACACACACACACACACACAGGCTTCCTCTGTGTTTTTGACAGAAACACACATAGGGAGTTTCAGTGATATGTGCCTGCTGAGCTTCTCTTCTGCCAGCAGAGGGCGTTGAACACAGTGAAATCAAATCTTATCGACTCTGAACCACTGCTGATGACAAACTGACACTAAGTATTTACTGAATGATTGATTTATTTTCTGTTTCTCTTTAGACGATTAAACCAGCGGACATCGCCACCGTGAGGAAGCTGCAGAAGCCCCCTCACCTCATCATGAGGATCATGGACGCTGTGCTGCTGCTGTTCCAGAGGAAGGTCTCGACATCGTGTTTGGTTTGAAACGTTCTCCAAAGTAAGATGTTGTGGGGATGCTTTCCTGATGTTTTTGTTGTTGTTGTGGTTTTTCTCAGATCGACGTGACGACTCCTGACCCTGAGAGAGCTTGTCCCAAACCTTCATGGGCCGAGGCCATGAAGCTGATGCAGAACTCGGCCTTCCTCAGCATGCTGCTCAACTTCAGCAAGGTCTCATACATACAACTTTTCAAATGGATCTTAATTATTCAGACTGTTTCTATAGCTGCTGCAATGGTCCAAAAGATATCTGTAGGGGAAAGAAAGACTACACATCCACAAATAAAACCGACATGAACTGATATACGCCCTACATAAGCTGAAAGTACACGGATGATACAATGTCAGAAAAACTCAACAAGCCCAGAAAATTGAGAGGAACTCTGTCCACTCAGACATCAGATAAAAAATAGTTGAAGCAGTTTCAAGGCAGCAGTTGATCAACTACACCTGAGTCCTGTGAGATGAAATCTTTTTATAAATGTGTGTAGCCTGGTGTGCTAATAGAGAGTGATGAAACAGCTGTTTGTGGTTAAATCGAAATCTTACTCTGTTAAATTGTCAGACACTTAGAATAACAGTCTGAAGTCTGATATACTGTAATAACCCTTTAATCATCAGGTGTAGTCAGAGCTGACTCTATTTGAAGAAGAAATCACGGTGTAAGATTTGTGTGAGGGTAAAACTCCCTTCTCTTCTTTTCACTCTACAATCATCACTCGCTTTTATTATACCTTAGTGTGTGTGTGTGTGTGTGTGTGTGTGTGTGTGTGTCTCTGTGTCTGTGTGCATGTGTGTGCATGTGTGTGCGTGTTGCATGCCTGTTAAGCTGTGGATTAGTAAAGCTGGCATTAGTCATCAGTATCTTTAGAGCTGGAAAAACCCTGAGCTATTATTAATATCATGTATGTGTGTGTGTGTATGTGTGTGTGTGTGTGTGTGTGTGTGTGTGTGTATTGATAGGACTGGCAGAAAAGTACAATAAAAAAATACAGTGCATAAACAAAGCATTGAAAGCATAGATGTGTTTGTAAGTTAAAACAACATCCCTTTCACTGGCAAAGCAGAAGGAAACTCTTGCCTTTCAGCCTCTCCACAAATAGAGGACAGTGCTCTTAGAGAAGGACTAAAGACGTACAGAACATAGAGTTCAGTGGGTATGTTCTTTTAGACAGAAGGAAAGAAAGTACTGGAGTTCATGAATCACTTATTGCCAATTTAATAAAGATGAAGAAACCTTTGCACCTTTATTAAATTTGCCCAAAGTGATTTGTGTGTTCCAGTAAGTGCGGTGCATCTGTGACTTCTACATTACTGTATGTCAAATAATCAAATAAATACAATAAAAATACATATGTTGTCAGGCACTTAGAATAACAATCTGAGGGAAAAAAAACTTTTAGTGGACACACTTTGATCCATCAAGGATGATGTTGTGGACATTAAAGCCTGATTCACTGCTGCAGGATGAAGAAAACTACTGGAGACATTCCACGAGTATTTAGGCATTATCATATAATTTGGTTTATAAATGCCAAATAATAATGAGAAAAGTCGACCAGAAGTTATTGTAGCTCTTCTTCTGACGTAATATCTTCTCTCCTGGATTCTTGTGTCCTGTTTGTGCTGCAGGACTCCATCACAGAGGAGGTGGTGGAGCTGATCGCTCCGTACCTGGACATGGACGACTACAACCTAGAGTCAGCCAAGAGGACCTGCGGCAACGTGGCGGGACTCTGCTCCTGGACTCAGGCCATGGCTGACTTCTTCTCCATCAACAAGGAGGTGCTGCCGCTGAAGGTGGGAGCACGGAGGAGTCCGGGCAACAGCACGATGTTGTAGTTTGTAACAATGAATTCAATCTACCGCGCAGAGATTGTTACATGTGTGTTTGTGTGTGTGTGTGTGTGTGTGTGTGCAGGCTAACCTGGCCCTGCAGGAGGCTCGCCTGGTGGTCGCTCAGACTGAACTGGCTCAAGCTCAGGAGCAGCTGGACGCTAAGCAGCAGGAGCTGGACGCCGTGCAGGTGACACACACACACATATAGTCTGGAAGACGGTTCATTTTATTAATACAGTACTGTTTAAAAACACAGATAACGTGCTGTACATCACATACAAGTACACAAATACTACCAAGAGGAAAATATGTTCAGCAGCCAATTACACAAGACATTAAAAATGATAAGCTAGTGACGACAGCTCGATGGAGAATTGAATAAATGATCATTCTGAATTATTTTGTGCTGAACTTCAGGCGCTCTACGACGCCGCCATGAAGGAGAAGCAGGACCTGGAGGATGACGCCCAGGCCTGCCGCCGCAAGATGGGCAACGCTACGGCTCTGATCGACGGGCTGGGAGGCGAGAAGGTCGGCCTGGTGCCTCATAATTAAATATTCATTTCATGGTCGTCACCATTTCGTCACAAGGTCCAGCTGTCCTGCACAGGGTGTACACAAGCTTCAGAGTACAAACACAGGGCTGCTCTTTATTCATCTGAATTGAATAGTTAGTGTGTGTGATGCTTAAACACATTTCCAAAGCTGATCACAAACAGTTTTTCTTTGATGAAGTAATCCCCCCCCCCTCTCTCTCTCTCTCTGTGTCTGTTGGGTTTCATGTTTTCAGGTGCGTTGGACTGACAGCAGCGCCGGCTTTCAGACCCAGATCTCACACCTGGTGGGGGACGTCCTCCTGTCTGCAGGCTTCCTGTCCTATGCCGGGCCTTTTAACCAGGAGTACCGCAGCCTGCTGCTGGAGCAGTGGAAGAGAGAGATGGAGGAGCAGCTGATCCCCTTCAGTCCTGTGAGACTCCTCATCGTGTTTTTATTGTTCCAGCATGCAGCTCTTTCTTATAACTAAACGAGACGTGAAGTTAAGAAGTACAAACAAACTTCTGTTACTGTACTGTCAGGCCTAAATGATCAGATCCTATGAAACTAGAGTCTTTATAGAACCTTCTGAAAAATAATTAAATAACACTTTTTATTTGTTCATTTAATACATCTGTGCTTTACTTTAACTCAACATAAAGACAAACATTGGAAAACTTTACAAGGTCAAATTAAACTTCCTGCTCTGCTGCAGGACCTGAACGTGATTGGCCTGCTGGTGGACAACGCCACAGTGAGCGAGTGGAACCTGCAGGGTTTGCCCAGTGACGACCTGTCCATCCAGAACGGCATCGTGGTGACGAAGGCGTCCCGCTACCCGCTGCTGATAGACCCCCAGGGCCAGGGCAAGACCTGGATCCAGAACAAAGAGAGAGACCAGCAGCTGCAGGTGAGGAACACCAGGAACATTAAAAAAAAAAACCTTAGCATAGACTGATGAGGATTTAGTCACCATGACATCACACTGGCTAATTCAGCCTATTAGTTTTGCATATAGGAGTCTTATATGACCAATTGTTGGACAAAAGCAAGTAAATCTAAAGAAACTCATGGTGGCTCGCTTGCACACCTCTCGGGTAACAGAGCGACCAGCAGGTAAAAATCACAAAATCAGATGATATTTTTATCACTGAGTGATAAAAAAAAAATGAATTAACATTTGACAAACAGTGAACAAGCTAAAGAACCAGGTGTGGTGAGAACTGACACAGATAGCTGCTAATTGTTGCTAACATACAAATAAACAAATTTTCTAATGTGACTGGTTGTAAAAAGGGGAGCTGAGACTTGTTGGACTGCTTTAAAGATCAGCATTTTAACATGGGGCTCTATGGGGACTGACTCGCTGCAAGAGACCACCTCTAGTGGACAGTGGAGGAACTGCAGTTTTGGGCACTTTTTATGTTGGCTTCATTTTTCAGCCTGCCTCTTGACCCCGTGTATTTGATCTTCTTGCAACCCCTGCTGGTGAGATGTTTAAGTAAAGCAGAAACACATAAAGTGAATCAGTTTGAGTCTTTTCCTGACAGTTGTTTGACTTCTTCTGTGTGTCAGATGACGTCTCTGAACCATAAATATTTCCGATCACACCTGGAGGACAGTCTGTCTCTGGGGCGCCCCCTGCTGTTAGAGGACGTAGGAGAGGAACTGGACCCCGTCCTGGACAACATACTGGACAAAAACTACATCAAGTCTGGATCGACGTATAAAGTAGGACAGCAGTGACTTGAATATCACAGCAACTCGTACATATACACATGACACACAACATGAACCAATCCAAAATCTTACAAAAGCAAACCAATCAGGGATTTCTTCCTCGCCTCCTGCAGGTAAAGGTGGGAGATAAGGAGGTGGATGTGATGAAGGGTTTCACTCTCTACATCACTACCAAGCTGGCCAACCCGGCGTACAGCCCCGAGGTCAGCGCCAGGACGGCCGTGGTCGACTTCACCGTCACTCAGCGCGGCCTGGAGGACCAGCTGCTGGGCCGAGTCATACTGCTGGAGAAACAGGTCAGCTCTCCCACACAGCAGTAAGCTAGTCTCCTTCCCTCTTTCTGGTCTCTTTGACACTTAAATGGGACCATTATTCACCAAAAGAACACCGTGCTGTATTAAAGAAGACTGGACACCAGAGATTGAGACCATAAACCTAAATGAGCCAATGAGTGCCTGAGTGGAAAGGAGGGGCCTCCTCCTGTTCTGATGGCTAACTGCACACAACTGTGAAAATGATAGACATTTCTTGTAGCCAATGACATTTTTAAAACATGGATATGCTGCTTCTATCAATACTTTGGGGTGATTTCTTCATGCACAGGAGATTGATTTAAAGTACAACTGGTTTTCAGAAGTGCATAAACAGTATTAATAAGGTGATATTGATACCAAGATAGGTTATAAGTCATGTAAAAGTAGACATTTAGCACCCCCATAGAGCTGGAATGGACTGCGTTCAACTGTGAGACTTGATACGATTTAGGGTCACCCCTATGGTGGACATTATAGCTTTTCTCCATTGTCTTCAATATATGAAGAGTCAGTGCCAGTCTAATGGAAACATAATCTTCTGCAATCTTTGAATCTGACCTCCACCCCGCTGGTCCCACCAGGAGCTGGAGGCAGAGCGAGTGCAGCTCCTAGAGGAGGTGACGTCCAACAAGAGGAAGATGCAGGAGCTGGAGGACAGTCTGCTGTTCAGGCTGACCAGCACACAGGGCTCTCTGGTGGAGGACGAGTCTCTGATCGAGGTTCTGAGGGTCACAAAGAGAACGGCCCAGGAGGTACCTGCTCTCTGTCTGAGTCTGCTCTTTTGTTTTATGATAAGCTTATATCTCTGTGTCCACAGTGATAAACATCATGTGGCTGAAGTTTCCCTGACAAAGATGAAAGTAACGATCTTGTTTTACCAGGTGAGTGAGAAGCTGTCTGTTGCCGCCGAGACAGAGGTGAAGATCAACCAAGCCAGGGAGGAGTACCGGCCGGTGGCCACAAGGGGGAGCATCCTCTACTTCCTGATCGTGGAGATGTCACTGGTTAACGTCATGTACCAGACGTCTCTGCGGCAGTTCCTGGGGCTCTTTGACTCGTCCATGCGGCACTCGGCCAAATCACAAGTCACCTCCAAACGCATCAGCAACATCGTCAGCTTTCTCACGTACCAGGTAATGTTCATAATCCAGCATAATCAAATCATAGGTCAACAAAAACAGGAGCTGAACGACAACATTTTAGGTATTTGGATGATTTTTCTCATTAAATGTTCTTCCCTGCTCTGACTCCACCCTGACCTGAGACCGGCTGACTCGGTTGTTGATTGGCCGTACTGTTGACTGACTGAGCGCCTGTTTGTCCCTCTGTCAGGTGTTCTGTTACACAGCCAGGAGTCTGTACGAGGAACACAAACTGCTCTTCACTCTGCTGCTAGCTCTGAAGATCGACCTGCAGGCCAGAAACATCTCGCACCCTGAGGTGCTCACCTTCGTCAAAGGTAACACACCTGCACCCCTCTTCCTCCTCCTCCTCCTCCTCCTCTTTCCATGATTACGTTTTTTTTGTTTAACAAAAGCAGTTTGACACAAAAACACGGTTTTCTTTAATGTAGGCGGAGCTTCTCTGGACCTGAACTCTGTAGAAACCAAACCTCGCCGCTGGATCCTGGATCAGACTTGGCTCAATCTGGTGCAGCTGTCCAGCCGGCCCCCGTTCACACAGATCCTGACCCAGGTATAGCTTTAGAGAATACAATACAAATGAGTGCTCAAGGTTCCACCAATCAGAGCACATAAGGAAAATAAATATCAATAAATAAACATCATAAATAAATAAAGATGGGAGTTTCTTTGCGTCCAGGTGAGCCAGAACGAGCGTGCCTGGAGGACCTGGTTTGACCATCCAACGCCAGAGGATACCCCACTGCCTGATGGGTACGAGGAAAAGCTTGACACCTTCCGGAAACTTCTTCTCATCAGGAGCTGGTGTCCGGACCGAACCACTGCTCAGGTCGGATTGCTTTACGAAATATAATATACAATATAGCACGTTTTATACAAGATAAGATGTTGCAACAAAAAGTGCTTCAACCAAATAACCAAAACAAGTATCACCTTCTTGAAAAAAATCTTTGAACCAAAATATAAACAACATGTCGGGAGTAGTTTGGACTGAAATGTGAGCTCAGTTGGACCTTCGCAGATGGGCTTGAAGTCAGTGATAAGAAGAGGAGCAGGTGTTGTGTGATGATGTGGGTGTGTGTTTGTGTGTGTGTCCAGGCGCGTCACTACATCTCAGAGTCTCTGGGTCCGCGGTATGCTGAAGGTTTGGTTCTGGACCTGGACGCCATGTTAGCAGAGAGCGACAGCAGGACGCCGATGGTGTGTCTGCTGTCGATGGGCTCCGACCCGACAGAAAACATCGAGAGACTCGCCAAGAATAAGGTGGACAGATTGTGACAATGAATGCAATGAGTCATGGTTTAAAACCAACCAAAAACATATTTTTGGTTGGTACTGATCAATGCAAAGCAACACAGTCTTCTGTTCTCCGCCTGCAGGGAGCGCCATGTCGCCCCATTTCTATGGGGCAGGGTCAAGAGGTCCACGCTCGCAGGCTGTTGGCCAACAGTATGGTGGACGGCGGCTGGCTCCTCCTCCAGAACTGCCACCTGGGACTGGACTTCCTGGACGAGTTATTGGAGACGGTCACCGCGGCAACGGCAGAAAGCGTGCACAAAGGTTTCAGGGTGTGGCTGACGACTGACGTTCACCCAAGGTAACCGAACACACAGAGGGGGCTTTGAAACCAAAATAAAACATTTACTCATGATTTATTTTCACCCAAGAGTGATCTCTAATGCAGAAGTTGTCCTCAGGGTGGCGCTGTAGGAAGGGTCAATCAATGCTCAAAGTCAGACCTGCTAAGATTTCTAGTTAATAAAAAGCCTGATAAGCAAGTGACAACCGCTGAGGTACTAAAAACTGCAGTTCACTTAGTGTCCACTCGAGGCTGTCTGGAGTCCCAAATGAGCCAAAATACAAAATGTCCAAATTAACATCAGAAATAAATAGCAGAATGTAACTGGTCTCTTTTCACTTAACCGCAACAAGCAAGCCTTGGCGACATAATGACCTTGATTCCACTGTTTACTTTTCGATTGTCCTAACAGCCACAAGAGATGCAATGCCAAACAACGTGACATGGCGTGCCGTTTTCACCCTCACGCCCTATTTCTGTTTTTCTTTCTGTCACTCACTCGGACATGGATTTCTGTGGATTCAAATCAATACATTCACTTTTTGGTTACAGATTCCCCATCACCTTCCTCCAGTCCTCCATCAAGTTCACCAATGAACCTCCTCTGGGTAAGGAACTCCTCTCTAATGTCTGGTATAAACTGGTTCTGCGTACCGTACTGCTCAGCTTCTTGAACTTTCCTCCTCCTACTGACTGGATTCTTGTTTGACGTGTTGGGGTCTATGTCCACAGACTTCTGCTTCCCTTGATAATGTCCTTTATGTGTGTTTTAGATATCCCTGTGTGCTTAATATTTGCTTTAATTTAAGGAAATATCCCTAAGGAAGCATGCAAACAATGTAAAAGAGTCATGCTCTGGCTTTAGCAGCAGCTCTGGATCAGAAAATGATATCCTCGAAAAGACAAGTCAGACTGGCATCTCCTCGGCCATTGTTGTTGACAAAGCTGATATCAGAAATCACGCCCCTCCTTGATTTTGATTGGTCGGTGAGGGAGTACTGACATTTACACTGTTCCAAAAGTTGAACGATAAGAAACACCTGCTGCCGAGGGTGTTTTAACGCTGTGTGTGGACACATGCCCTTATACCTTTAGCCTCCTTTACAGCAGGTGTTATCGTAGCTTTTTGTTTTTTTTACATTAGTTTTCTTCCTCTCTTTGCGTCCTCTCTTTCATCAACTATTCATGTTACGCTTTTTATCATTTTCTTCACCTGCCTGTTTTTGGTCAGGGATGAAGGCTGGTCTGAAGAGGACGTTTAACGGCGTCACTCAGGATCAGTTAGACATCAGCAACCTGCCTCAGTGGAAGCCTCTGCTGTTCGCTCTGGCCTTCTTACACACCACTGTGCAGGTCTGTGGACACAAATGAAAACATATTCAATCCAATGCATCACTGTAAACCGATAATGTGTTTTTAAAAAACACAAAAACATGCTTCATGTCTTTTCTTTAGAGTGTTCTGCATGATGATCCTCCTATCAAATGATGCTTTTTTTCTCCATCTTTCCTCACCATCAGGAGCGACGAAAGTTCGGTCCTCTCGGCTGGAACATCCCCTACGAGTTCAACCAGGCCGATTTCACCTCCAGCATGCAGTTTGTGCAGAACCACCTGGACGAGCTGGACTCAAAGAGAGGCGTGAACTGGAGCTGCCTGCGCTACATGCTGGGTCGGTCTTTGAATGGACGCCATTCTGAATTCTACCCAAAAAACAAGTTTTATGGTCTTAATGAGTCACAAAAGGTTTTTGAATTACTCCAGAGGGTTGCTTCTGTCAGCAGCTGCTATACAGGAGTAATCCTCTGTGGCAAAGGCCAGACATTAAAGTTAGCACGCTAAATCTGCTGACAGACACTGAGGCTCTGGGGCCTTTTAGAGTCTGTGTAGTTTACTGTACATGTTGACCTCGACCTGCATCTTGTGTGACTGTTAAAGACTAACTAAGCCTCTTCCTGACTCTGTCTCTCCATGTCACACTCAGGCGAGGTCCAGTATGGCGGCCGGGTGACAGACGACTTGGACAAACATCTCCTCAACACTTTCACCAGTGTGTGGTTCAGCGAGAACACCTTCAGCGACAAGTTCTGCTTCTATAAAGGCTACACCATCCCGAGCATGTCCAAATCAGTCCAGGACGTCCTGCAGCACATCGAGGCCCTGCCCCTGGTCGACTCCCCTGAGGTCTGAGAAACACAGCAGGAGGCTCATGCTGAAACCCAGACAGTTCAGCGGCTTTATCATTAAACCTGTGACTTTTTATTTGTAGGTTTTTGGGCTCCACCCCAATGCTGACATCACCTACCAGACCAACCTGGCCAATGAGACGCTCAGCACCATCATCAGCATACAACCCAAAGACAGCGGGGGCGGGCCCGGTGAGACGAGGGAGGCGAGCGTGCAGAGATTAGCTAATGAGATGTTGGAGAAGCTACCACCTGACTACGTACCGCATGAGGTGATCAACAAATGTGATCCAACCCTGTGAACCATCAAAGACACAAAATGATAAAAACAAACTAACTAACTAGAGCCTGGCCCAGACTACTAAAATAATCTGGCTGATTTGAGGTCCGATTCCTTCTGCCCTACAATTACTGGGTTGTTCTAGTTTTAAGCACACTTGAACCCCACACTGGAGTGTGTCATTGGAATGAATAACTGTGCTTGTTTGTTTTTTTTAAGGTGAAAGCTCAACTACAGAAGATGGGTCCCCTTCAGCCAATGAACATCTTCCTGCGACAGGAAGTGGACCGCATGCAGCGTGTCATCAGCAGTGTACGGAGCACGCTCACTGACCTCAGACTGGCCATCGACGGTGAGTCACAGCACACACACACACACAAACACACACACTAATTATCTCCGCTCTTGCCTCAAATGTTCTGTATAACATTGGGCGGCAGTAGATCAGTCTGTAGGGATTTGGGCTGTCCCGGTGCGGACCAAAATCTGGAAGCTGGTCTGGTAGCTGGAGAGGTGCCAGATCACATCCTGAGCACTGCCGAGGTGCCCTTGAGCAAGGCACTGATCCCCTCCCCACCCCACCATCAGCTCAGGAGCGCCTGCTGTGGGCAGCTCCGTCACTCTGGCATCTCTCCATTAGTGCATGTCCATAGGATCCTGTTTGTGCATGTGTGTGTATTTCAGCCTATGTGTGTGTTGCATGACTTACAGAGTGCAGCAACAGAAATTTCTAAAAAATTTTATGTTTCAGGAATTTTTCCATTATTATACTTTTTTTCTTTTCATGATGTTCTCTCACCAAATGAAATGAAATAAATAATTACAAATAAAAATCTGCTGACTCAATGATCGAAAGAGAAGATTCCTGTTCTTACGAGGGAAATAAAACCGTCGACTGCTTCTTAAGTATTTATTGGACCTCTGTGTCTGCAGGTACCATCATCATGTCAGAGGACCTGCGCGATGCCCTCGACTGCATGTTCGACGCTCGGATCCCTCGCCTGTGGCTGCGGCTCAGCTGGCCGTCAGCCACGTTAGGATTCTGGTTCAGCGAGCTGCTGGAGAGGAACCAGCAGCTTAGCGGCTGGATCAGCGCTGGCCGGCCAAACCAGTTCTGGCTCACCGGATTTTTTAACCCCCAGGTCTGATTAGATATAGAACGTAACAAAGGTGGAAACATTCTGCCTCAGTCTCGTCCAATCGTATTCACAGATTCATGTTGTTTTTTTTCTCTCAGGGTTTTCTGACCGCCATGCGCCAGGAGACCACACGCTCCAACTTGTCCAGGGGCTGGGCCTTGGATACTGTCACCCTTAGCAACGATGTCACCAAGATGATGAGAGAGGATGTGTCTGCTCCGCCCCCAGAGGACGTGGGCGGAGTCTACATCTACGGCCTCTTTCTGGACGGGGCGGGATGGGACCGACGCAGTGCCAAACTCACTGAGGCCCCGCCCAAAGTAAGTGTGGCATTACTTCTTTAAACATCTTTGATACATATTTAACAATAATAAATAAAAAAAATCTAATATTTGAAATAAGGAAACAAAACAAAGTGATTTCAATATATGAAAAAATATATAACATAAATAAATCAAATTCACCTTCTTAGAGGCTATTTAGAATAAGATTAACTTAATAATTAAACAGGGAAAAGGAAATAAAAAGAAAACACAAATAAATAAATAAAACAAAATTGTTATCACAAAACTCATGAGCCTCTCTGCTGTCTCCTCTCAGGTCCTCTTCACTCCCCTCCCCGTCGTCCACGTCTACGCCGTCAGTTCAGCCAACATGGCCGACAGTAAGCCTCAGCCTGGAGGTGGCGGTGTTGGAGGTGGGGGGGCGATCAGCCTGTACTTGTGTCCGGTCTATAAGAAGCCGCGTCGCACCGACCTGAACTTCATCTTCTCCCTGCAGCTGAGGAGCGTGCAGCCAGTCGAGCACTGGACGCTGCGAGGAGCCGCTCTGCTCTGCGACTGCAAGTGACCATGTGACCACTTTTAATGTTATTGTTACAGCCCAGGGACAATCATGCTGTCGAAAAGTAGAATCTAAAGGACCAATGAGGTTCAATTTACTTCCACATTGAACTATTTATGAGCAAAGCACATATTTTATACGTTCCCAGTGAAAATTCAACAAATTTCAATTAATTTATATAAAATAAAAGGAAACATTAATGTAGCGGATAAATTGTTTTTACATATTTAAACATTTTTCTTTACTTTCTAAATGATTTGTAGAGTCCTAAACAGTCTTAAACAGTCGTCCTGTGATTTTTGTTCTTTAATTGTGTAATGATTTCTCTGTCACAATCAGCTCAAACCTACAATGTAGTATTTGGGCCGCATTAAAGGAACCAAATATAGAGGATTCAAGAATTATGTCACAATATCATGAGGAAAAAAAAATTATATTATGAGAACAAAGTTGCAATAATATGAGAATTAAGTCTCAATGTTAGGACTTAAAATATTATCACCTTATTCATGAAATAGTCTATATTACTGTAAATCCAGAAAAGGAGGTCTCACCTGTTTATAAGACTGAGTCTGTTTCGGGGGTCTCTAGTGAAAAAGGTTAATACTGTCTTCCTGTGTGATGATTTCCATTGTGTTCATCAAAGTCCGCAGCAGATGGTATTTAAAGAGCTCAAACTTAATGTGATTTTTTTTTAGTGTATTCTCTTTTTAAATGAGGATAAACTCACTAAATCACAACATATCTATATCCAAACAACTATGAGAAAAACTGTAACTTGAATTGGAGCCTTTCTTTTAAGCTTTTAGAAGTTGTGTGTCTTTCTTTAAACAAACGTACTTCTCTCTAGTTACAGAAAAGTTAACTTTTATTTCTCAACATGACAATCAAACACAAATCTGCGTAATGTTACATCTCTGACAAACTACAGCCATGCAGTCACTCACTAACAAACACTAAAAACTCCCAACAACACTGTGAAAATGTGGATCATCACGACGTCCAAGCTACGAGGTTGGTTTACAGAGTGAACCGTCAGAGGTCACATGTTCAAAAGCTACATGAGAAACAGTTTAATGCTTTATTGTTTCAGCTCTGCCGTGAAAATAAACAACTACTTAAAAATAAATGACCCAGGAGAAGCAGACAGAGAAAATAATAAATAAATGTAACAATTAAACAATAAACTCTGTTGGCACAATAAGTATATTTCCTTTCCAATAAATCAGGGACTCTGATCTTTAATGCACCATTTTTGAATTGCTGTGTTACTGTTTGGAACTCATATATTACCTTATAACATTAAAAAACAACCAAAGTCAAACAACACGAATAACTGAGTGATCGAGGCAGCGGTAAACCAGTGAATCCTGCATCCTGTGAGGTAAAAGGACTGGTTTTGTCAATGGAGTCTGGTGTGTTTAGAGGAACTGATGTATCTGTTTCTGGTTTACAAAAAAAAAAAAATGAGGGGGCGGGCGCAATATCTTACATATGGACCAGGATGTACACCTAAGTTCATTAGCCTGATGCTAACTCATAAAGACAATTGCTATTAACAGGCTAACAGAATTTGTATTTACCTTAAGAAACATTTTGCATTTGACTGTAGAAGCAATCAATTTCATTAAGTAAAATAGATTGTTTCAGGTCATCTGACTGACAAAATTTGAAAGACTTTCAATCACTTCCATTTGGCCAGTGTAACCAGGAAGTATCTGTATTCTCATAGAAATGAACCAGTATGATTTGGAACATATTTCGAATGACTGCTGACAGACTGGCATGCACGATGTAATAATTCTGGCGCCCCAGTACCCTTTCTGAAAAACTGCTACTGGTGATGTATCCTAACAGACACAAAAAAAACAATCTGAGCCTGTCAGTGAGAAAAACAACTTTAAGTGGAGGAACGTTAATTTGCCAATTTGCCCCAAAGGATTACATTACAGCCATGGTTCACTGTTTCACTGATGCAGGCTGAAGAATCCACTGGAGAAACAGTTTGTACTCATGAGTCAGATGGATCTAGAAATATTTTAAAAATGGACCTAGTTTGAAAACACCAGACTCTTTCTTACAAGTTAATACTTTTCTTTTTACAGTCTACGGTTAATACTAAATGAATCTGTCGTTAGCCAAATGCTCATAATACTATAACTACAAGGCAGCATTGACAAACAATTCTCTCTTACAAACTTCGACTGTATACACTTTTAAATAATATATTAATCAATACTTTAAAACCATGATCCTGTCATATAGGTATTTCATTGTTGTAAGGTTTTATTTCTCAAATATTCCTGTGGTTATGACAAAGATTTTACTAACTTATCACTGATTTTTGTTACAATTTCTAACAAAGCGTTTTATGTTTCGTTCAGTTTAGAACGTGTCAAAGCTGTCAGAACAATCAAAGTAGTTAAAATTTCAAGTTTACAGTCTACACTGCAAAAAACAAGTGGTTGTTGGATTTCTATAAAAATGTAATCAGAAAGTCATTCCAAGCTAAATTTTATTTCAATATATAAGAGGAAAAATAAGGCCTGAACTGCTTGTAATTGAGTGTCTTGAAATGAGACAAACTAGCTTAATTATTTAATGTGATTATTTTAAGACACTTAACAAGTAACATTTTCTTGCCCCATTGGCAGACATTTTTCCTTACAACAATCAACATGGCCCTGATTTCTTTTGGCTTATATCTTGAAATACAATGTTTATCTGGACTTGTTATGTACATTTTGTGTAATGAGATTTTTTTTAGAAAAAAATAATAGACTTGATCAGATTTGAGTTTTTGCAGTGTAGAGGTGTTCACGGGTCCTCCATGTGCTAAGTTACCGTCATCGAACCCAGGACCTGAATCAACATAGTCCCAAATAATGTTTGATATCGAACCAGGATCGCTCTTTTTGTGTCAGGTGTGTAAATCCCAACTGTTGGACCGGTGAAAGACCTCCGATTGAACACAAAGTCTCCTCCTGAATGTTGACCTCAAAGATAAATTAGTTTATATTCTCTCAGATCAGTCGAGTCGATCCCCAATGGCACAAACATTTTGACGTCAAACTAATCACCCGTACCGAATGCAGAACACTTACAGCAATCACTTTTTCTCCAAACATTTTACAGAACCAAATGTAACATAACCCTGTCAGAGCTTTATAATCCAACATTTCTACGTCTTCAGCATGCAAACACAAGTGAGCGGCCTCCGTGTGATGATATGAAAAGTTCTTTGTCCATTGATTTTTAAAGTCAGTATTTGTTGATCACAAAACCATAAAAGATCATGTTAAGTTGCTGATTTGATCACAAATGTCCAGAACACACATAACTGCATAATGAAATATCCTCAGTGTTTTTCCTGTTGTCTTGATGTTCAGTCAGTTTGGACTTGTGACCGGCCTGTCCTCTGCTCACTTCCTTCAACAAACAAATGTTCTTCTTCAACACTTTCACTCTTGTAGCTCTGCTCCGTAGCAGCAACCCTAAACATTTCACTTCCCATCTCTCTGTGCGGCCTCAGTGGTCCAAATAAAACGGCGCAGAATCTCCCACTCACTGTCTTGTGATTTACGATAGCTGCTTCATGTCGTACATCGGCACCTCAGACTCCTCCCCCTTCCCCTCATCCTCAGCAGCCTTGGCAGCATCCGGGCTGCCTTTACGCCCCTTTGGAGGAACAACAGGCAAGGCTCCCTCAGTGGCTCCCTCGGCTCCCTCCTGGCCCTCCGCCACAGTCCTCTCCTTCTTCAGTCTTGCCGGGACGCTCTTGGAGATGGTATCCTTCAACCTCTCGCCGGATTGGCGGATCTTCTCGCGCCTCTCGGCAGTCACGATGCGCTCGCCAAACCTGTTGACCTTGGTGCCCAGGTTCTCACGGGTCTTGCTCATGTTCTCCTTGGAGAAGGTGGCTTTGAAACTCTCGATGCGGGACAGCCCCGTCTTCTTCACGCGGCCGGCAGAAGAAGAGTCTGCCTCCTCCACCACCATGTACTCCTCATCCGACTCTGGTGGGAGCTCAAACTTGTCTGGTTCCACCTCGGCTCTGGCACCGGCGCCACCGGCACCGCTGGATTCCGCCGGTTCATTGCCCGGTGCGACGGATTTCACCTCCTGGTCGCCCTGAGGGAGGAGAGCACAGAACGTGTCAACCTGAGAATACATCGTTACATTGTCTTTGAAGAAATAATAAAATGCATTTTTTTTACTTTTACTCAAAAATCTGTGTTTTAGTGTTGACGTCAGGTTGTGTTGTTTTGCTAAAGATCAGTCTTGGTCTCTCCCAAATCTTTGATCACAAGTTTTAAATGGTCCTGTCTGAATCTTGGCCTGACAGGACCCCCCGCTGCAGGGTCTGAACTGCCTGAGCATTCATTTCTGATATCACTACCTTGATTGGGTGCAAATCACCTGCTTCAAACGCAACCAAAAACTTGCTTGTATTTAAATATACTATAATTCCATCTGCCTTTTGTAAAAGTTTGGGACTTTAAAGATGGCTGCTATGTCAGTGTTAAGAAGTTTTATTAGATCCGTTGTACAGTAAAACTGAAAGGACTATTCGAAGATGGTTACAGTGATTCCAGCTGCTGTTTATTTCTGGTCAGGTCTCTCTCTTAACTTGGTTTTGCCATGTCCTGGTCTTGTTCTTGATTTGGTCAAAATCCCTTTGGGATCTTGGTCTTGACTTAGTCATAATCCCCAAAAGCATTGGGGTTAACTTGGTCTTGATACTCTCCAATCTAAGTTTGTATTGCTTCTAAATCTCTCAAAGTCTTTGTCTTCTTCTCAAAACAATGACTTGGTGTTGGCCGTGGCTCTGTGTTAGTTAAGGTGGTTTTGTACAGTCATAATGTCGGGTTTAAATCGGACTCTAGTTAAAGTGTGTCCTGCAGACTGTATCTGATATCGTGCAGGCCCTGATCCTTTCTCCATAAATAAACTGCAGCACCTGTTTCTGCAGCTCAGAGTTCAGCTGCAGGAAGCTAAACATATCAGCGAGCGGCAGCGTACAGAGCGACTCAGGATCACTTTCAGCTCCGGGCCACGTCATGGCATGCAGCAGTCTGAAGCTGAAAGATCACATTACACTGAACATGAAGCAAAATGGTAAGGCTAAAGCTGCAAATTGAACCAGATCTCTGCAGCAGGTCACTTTGGGAAGATTGACTTTGATTCTGGACCAGGGAGCCCCGCTCATGATGCTGGAACTGTACCCGTACAAAGAGGCCTTAATGTGTTAAACAGAGAACTTAGTTCCAAAAATCCAATACAAATTTATCCCAAAACTGGTAGAAACCTAAAGTACTCAAGAAAAAAGGCTGACATCCAGTCACAATATTTATGTGATGTTTGTGGTCCACTAAAATCTGTTAAAGTACATTGGAAATGAAGGACAGATATGTAGTTATAAATGTAGCCTTTTAAAGGCACTGACACTTTTTAGATGACACCTGAGGAATTTTACATTCTTTGGTCGATCCTGAATAATGTTCAGGAAAGTTTAGGAACGTTCATGCTTGCTAGCAAACTATTCTGTAGCATAGGAATGCTAATGGGATCATCAGGATCTTTCATTACATGCATCATAGGCCATGCCTAATATGACACCTGATAGAGGCTGACATTTCCAAAGCTTTGACAGAATACATAACTGTCATAGCTTAGCCTCACAGCAGGAGAAAGAACATGCAGCTGAGTTTTCAAACAGACTTAAAGTCAGTAAAGTTCCAATATACAGCATCCAAAAGCTTGCAATCCATACGTTGTCACTCACGACAAAAGATGATGGAATTAATTTATCTTGAACAACAGTAGGTACAGTGACTTTTAACGACTTCATGAAGTCTGCAGAGAAGAGTCTTAAGGTTTGATACCCATGGGCCTGTGCAGAGATTTAAACTAAATCTGGCGTATAAAGAGTAGCTTATAACGATCAGCAAGAAGTAACTCCATCAAATAACTCCTGCTTGAAGAGAGAAATGAAGCGTTTATCAGGTGTTGATATGTTCATCTTAGAACTTCAGTCTTTAATGCTAAGCTAGGCTAGCTACAGCCTTTCTCCAACTACTGCAACCCAAACTTTAGTCTTTTGTTTTCATTTCACTACAGAGATGCAAACGTTTGGTGCTGTGCTGCTTTAGAGGTAAACATGTAACCTGGTCCAAAAAAGGTTTTTAAAAAGAAAACTTTGGTCCACAAACCAATAAAAATCGCCAACATGTCTACATCCATTTCTTATTTGTCCATGCTACAGACTCTTGTTCAGATAGCTTTTTTTCAGTAGCAAAGTACAGTTCCAGAGAGATGAAGCATTACAAAAAAATAGAGCATCAAAGGAGTTGTTTATCATTAGTCACAGGTAGCAAAACCATCAATCATTTAATTAGTTTTTATTTATTTGGAGTAAAATCCAATCAAGAGTTATCTGAGGACGTTTTACATAAAGAGCACATCCAGACTGTAGCCTACTTTTTAAAAATATATTTTTTAAAGATTCTACCCCAACTAGCTGCAACAGTGTCATGAAAAGCTTCTTCTAACAGGCAGAAACCTTGAACAGAACCAGAATTGTTGGTTATCATCCATCTGCCGGATCTAAATGTGGAAAATGAATCAAGTTACTGACAACTTTGATCGTCTTCTTAGTAAAACCTACAAACTGAAGGCGTTCCTTCTCTCCAAAACGGGATGTGGAGTGGTCAGAGGGCGGGTGAAAGGTAATGACCCCGTGACATCATAGAAACGAGCTGAACCCCTGCCACTCCCCGCCTCCAGCTGACTAAGAGGACTCCCTCCGTCAGTGTCACAAAAAATTTGTCAGAACAAATCTAAGAGTGAGCGCAGCCGTTTAGCGGTTAACAATGTGATTTATAACCGTCGTCCAGAGAGAGCGGTAGGGTGAGAAAGCAGACAGCTATATTAGGAGACGGTGAAGGTTCAGACTCAGAATAACCCGTTCTGTCAGCGCTCAGCTGGCACAGTCACTTACACTACAGAGGCCATAGCCGCTCTTTGAACTCAAACTTTGTTTTAATTAGTAGGGCTTTTGTAAACATGACTTGACATGAAAGTCTGTATTTCATTCCTCAGCCCTAATTTTGAACTACCATGACTAGCTTTCATATTACAGACTTTTCTAAACACCACAGAAAAACCAAGGAGGACTTAACATAAATATTGATTCTTGTCTCTTCATTTGGTCTCAGTTTTCTTGTGCTACATTATCATCATAAGGTATAATAAGTGAGTGTTTGTGTAGGTACAGAGCTTCAATCAGACCTTTTAACATTTTGGTTACATTTACTATAAAGACATGACCACTTATTATTTTTGCTCTAATAATCAAACCCTAATCATACCCTGATCTTCTTTTCCTAAAACCCAGTTTTCTTTGTGCTGCTTCATCGTGTAGAACCAAAGAGATGCTCAGTGTCATTATTCATTATTCAGATGTTACGCTCAAGGTTGTAAGTTTAAATCATGTTCAAATGTGGAGCTAATTTAGCTCAGTTGGTAGATCAAACCCCATTTAACAGAGGCTGCAGTCTTAGTCACATTGGTAGCAGGTTCAACTCCCAATCATGAAGCTATTTAGTGCATGTCATCCCCCTCTCTCTCTCTCTCTCTCTCTCTCTCTCTATCTGTCTCTCTACATCTGTCCAGTCTATGAAAAGCCAAAAAGACCAAAATATAATCTTTAAAAAAAGATGTTCTTCTGCAGGGTTTTTCAAGGTAATCAAAGTCATCTGCATTAATGTTGCTGCCTCTTTGTTGTTCAGCATTTCAAAGTAATAGTGATAACCTCTGAGTACTTTCCTTTACAGAGACAACTAACTTAAACATTAATGTCTTAAAATCATCAGGTTTGAAAAGAAACCAGAAAATAATACAGAAGAGGCAAAAAGGAAGAAAACAAAACTTAAAAGAAATTGAATACTTTTGAAAGAAAATAATAATGAAGGTAAAATCAGAAAAGGGTGGCGCAGTGGTTAGTGCGCGCCCCATGTATGGAGGCTATAGTCCTCCAAGCGGGCGGCCCAGGTTCGAATCTGACTTGTGGCTCCTTTCCCGCATGTCAAAAATAAATCTTTAAAAAAATATATTAGAAAAGGCTCTCTGATAAATAATGTTTGAAGAAATTACCTTTAACTAGTCAGTTGACTGCATGAAAATCCAGTGAGTCATCATACCAATTTTAAAGGTAAAATATCTCATTCAATAAAATAGGTTTACCAAACTGCTATACAGCTAATAATAGCATTAAACCAATATTTTAGTAACAATACTTTATGTTAGTTATTCACAATAAAAAAGTAAAGGTGTAAATTCTTACCAGTGAGTTAGCAAGCTAAAAGTGATATAAAGAGTAATTAAACCTGCAGACCACTCTTTTGCAGCTGTAAACCTCTGTATGTACAATTCTGCATATTGTGTTAGAAATATGCAAAGCGCTTACCCTCTGCAGGTTGAAACCTGACTACTGCATATCAATTTTTCTATTGGCTGACCTGAAGGCAGTTGACGTATATGATGCCAGCTTTCATCAACAAACCCTCTAAAAAATAAGGCAGCCAACTCAAGCAAGGAGTTGGTAAAATGCTAACTTTAGCTGCTGTGACTTATCTGTTGGTACTTGGTAAGCTATCAAATTTGTTGTTTTACGAAGCATTTTAACTCAATGTCCCGCTTGATTTGTACTATACATTGTCTTTTTAGTTGCTGAAAAGAACAACATGAAAACAAAATGATCAGATTCCAATCGTTCATACCAATTTTCAAACCTGTATACAGTAGTATAACATCATAGCATCCAACCTTCCTTTACATCATGTAGAGAAAAGAACGGTAAGGGTGTCGACCTGACCCAAGACCTGCAATCCTGCAATTAACACTTGTCCCTTATGCAAGTCTTATTTTATCACTCCACAGTTGCTAAGTGCAGATATTTATTTTTACAATGCAGAATTTATAAAAATCTAACACAAATTTGCTCATGCAAACATTGGAAATGTTCCCATTTCTAACTTCCATCCAACACGACATTAACAAAGCATTTATTTGCACGTTGGAGTCTGAGATCTAGCTGCAGCAGCCAGCCAATCACAGCTCTCTCTGAACATGTTACCTCACCGAACACGCAGCAACCTGACACTGTGCAGCAGAGAGCACAGATTACAGTAATGAACCAAACCCCACACAGCTATTCCAGAGTTCATTCCTGGTCTACACTGCAAAAACTCCAATCTTAGCTCGTCTTTTTGTCTAATTGCTCATCCAAAATTTCTAATTACGCTTCATATAAGCCACATTCACCTGACAAGCCCAGAAAACCATTTTATTTCAAGATATTAAAAGCTAAAAACATCAGGCCTGAATTGCTTGTAATAACGGAAATTGTCGCCAATGCAGCAAGCGAATTTTACCTGGGATGAATATCTAATTATTTTTATCCATTACAAGCAATTCAGGCCTTATTTTGTGCTTTTATATCTTGAAATAAGATGTTTATCTGGTGGACTCGTAAGATGTATTTGGCTTATATTGAATGTAATGAAAACTTTTTGACAAGAAATTAGTCAAACACACTTGTTAAGATTTGAGTTTTTGTAGTATACAAGCTAAATATTATGCTGGCTTTTTAATTTGATCTAATATTTAGTACATTCGCTACATATGCAGCTGCATCAGGGTCCCCAAAATATTGGTAGTGAAATCTGGATCAAGCGGCAGTACTTTAGTGATCATAACAAACTTAGAGAGAGCTCTGACATGAAATCTCTTACATGCTCATCGTTTTGGTGATGGAGCATGAATTGACGTGCATGGAGCGCCAATATCTTGATATTTTGGCAGAATTGACATCAGATAGCTTGGCTACAGCAAGACGAAACATATCAACTCAAGAGGCAGAAATGAAAGAGAATGAAAGGCAAAAGAACATAAACCCAACCCTGCACTCATATTCCACCATGAAACCATTGTCTTAATAAAACAGCTAAATAATCATTCACAAAGTAAAACCCTCTCTATGAGCTGTAGCTCTATGGTGTAGCCTTTCAGCATTCTGACGTTTATCCAGGGCTAAAATAACCGGGTCACCATCGCACTGGCAGCTGCTAACTGTGAAGGCCAAAGAAGTAAAAGGAAGCCTATAGTGTGGTGTGTGCGTGTGTTGGTGTGTCTGCTTGTTTCTATTTCAACCCCAAGTGAAGTGTTCGTCAGCTAATGCAGTCTATTCATGTTTAAAGATGTCAGAGTTCTGCAGGCTTTGCTCTGTATTACGCTACTGTAAACCAGAGCAAATCACAAACCAAACTACAGGTTTAAAAATCACTGGTTTGGATGAGCGGAGAAATGGATGCATACAAAATTTGTGCAAAATAAGTCTCCTATAGTTCTCATTACTTCTGGACCGATTAAACTGATTTGGTTTAAAAGCTTTGTTGCTTCTGAGGGCCATATGAAGCATCACTCTGACCCTTTAAGATAATGTTTTCTTGACTAGTAAGAGTTCTTCTGCTCTTTTTAAACTGAATACAGGTTGATTCTCTATAAACCAGCTACACACTTTTCATTCATCATTTGTTGGGCACACAATGGCCCTTTGACGACTCACGAGTCCCACTGTTTAGTTTTACTGCTATAGAAATTACCTATAAGAACTGAAAACTATCATTTTAGACATTAGAAACGTATATGTTGAGCCAGATTTAAAGCATAGCACTACAAATAAAGGCCACCGAAAACTCTCCAATAGTCTTGGTTCAAGATCCTCACAGGTTTAAATGGTTTTGGATTTCTAAAAAGCTGCAGTCTCTTGTTTTGACAAGTTAAACCTAAGCTTACCCTCTTTGAGTTGTGACTAGAAAACCTAAGGGCGCGACGGGTAAGTCTGATGCTGTCCACGAGAAAAAAAATAGTGTCACCCAGAGAACCCAAGTGGCAATTTGAAGAACCTCAAAGGTTCCAGTGCTACATCGACAACAGATCAAAGATCTCCAGCATTGGAAAGGATTTGTCTGAACAGCCGAACGACCAAAGTCTCACCTGATAAATGACCACCCTGAACTTGTTCTTGGCCAGGAGGTCTCCTTGGGTGGCCTCCACCTTCTTCACTCTGACGTTCTGGTTTTCTACACGCACCCTGACGTCCTTGATGTGGCGGCTGACCTTGCGCGTCTTCTCCAGCAGCCGGTCGACTGTTGAACTGGTGTTGGCATGGTCATTGGTCAGTTTGACAACATCGGCCTGGATGGTCTTGACTGTGCTCTCCAGCTCCAGCTGACGCTCCTCCATGCGCTGCTGCGTGGTCTGGACGGTGTCCATGAGCCCCGCCACGCGCTCCAGCAAAGCCATGATGCTTCCTGCGTCGTCCCCGCCACCTGTCATGCCAGCTTTGTCCGTCATACTTTCTCTTTTGTTCCTGTTTTCCCCTTCGGTTGACTTGGCAATCAGTTACCTGGTTGATTGCTTGATCGACTGTTAGAACCAAGTGATCCAAAAGTTAAAGGGAAGAAGGGAGGTGGAAGAGTCCAGCTGGATCTTTTACAATCAGCAGCAAAATCTTGGAATACAAACGGAAGATCAACGCGTCGATAAAGAGAAGAGTTGAGTCATTGAGGGATCCAAGGAAAAAGGAGGAGCACAGGGGAGGAGGCCCAGAGTACCAGATCCCCCCTCTACAACTGGAGGTTGACCCTGACACCGGTCAGATGAACTGATAGACTCCACCCTACTGGGAGAGAGACGGAGGGAAGGAGGGAGGGATGACAGGAGTTAAGAGGAGAGAAGGAGGGGTGGAGGAGGCTAAAACGAGAGAAGGTAAAACTAGAGGGAGAGCTGAGCGTATCATTGACTTTAACAATCATTAATCAATGTTTGAACGGCATAGTGCCAGAGTTTAAGACTTTATGAATAGATCAACTCAAGAACAAATCAGAGTCAGAGTTTATTTCATTCAAACTTGATATTAATAAGTCATGCTGACTTCTCAAGGTCGTAAGAAACACTGACAAACCTGCAAACTTCTCATGCTTCAGAATCTAGAAATCAAATCAACATTACAGGAATGGGTGTGTGAATGATTGGATAAAGAGTGACATGGATCCTGACATCTCTCTGTGTTCTCTCCTGCTAAAAATAGTGTGAGGGTAAAGTGACTCCATGCACCTCTTTGGGAGATGAGTGTATTTGAAGAAATGGAAACCCCCTCCCGTTTATTCCTCCGTCGCCCATCTATCAGCTGTCACCTTTTCACTTGTTCTGTCTTAATCTCTCCCTCCTGGTTTAGACTTTTCTGGCCTCCCAATGAACGGCTAAGTTTCCTCAGAGAATTCCTCGGTCTAACACTTGCCTCCGCTGCCATCTTTGTCGGTTACTGGAGCCAGGTGGTCCGATTTTGGACAAGTGGGGTGGAGCCAGGGAGGAGCTGAGATGGGATGAGCAAGCAGCAACCAATATAACTCACTGTGATGAAGGGAAATGAGTTTCAGTCAAAGCAAAAACGCCTTCGGTCTACCATTTAAAGCCTTATTATTAAAGTTCTGTTTGTAAAAACAAGAAGGGGAAATTTGAAGTAGAATAAGAGAAACATAGAAGTTCTGGTTAAATCTCCAAAAGGTTCCAAAACACAGGCCAGAAGGTTAAGTTCAGTAACTGAATTAGCTGAGGTGACACCTAGCAGAGAGCTTGCAGCTCCCACCTTCTTCATCACTTTAGGCTTTATATAATCTAAACAGGTGAGTTGTATAAAAAGTCTTAATTTTAACGAGGAGAGCAATTAGCTATGCAGACAAAAGTGTTTTCTTCACCAGGCTGTAAACATGTACATTTCTGCTGTGAAGTTTGACATTTTTACATGGGGCTCTATGGGGATTGACTCGCTGCTGGAAACAGCCTCTAGTGGACACATAAGGAACTGCAGCTATTTACAATTCTACTTCGTCATAATTTTTTACACCGAAGGTTGTCACCTGGGTACAAATGACTGACAGGCCTGCATCCACCTCCTCCTCCTAATGGCCAGTGATAGCCTTATTAGAAAAAGGACAATTAGAATGACAGGTAATAACACATCATAAAACATTTCATTTTAAACTTGTAAACTTATTGTAAGCCCCAATCTATACTGGGTCAAATATCGCTTCAGGACATTTAGTTCAAAGCAACATCCTGTCAGATTTGGATCTTTCAAAAGTGGGAGCTAGTGCCCTTGAAAGTTCATAGAAGCTCCAAACCCCTGGAGAGCGTCCAAACTGATGATGAAAACACACAGAAGACAGGGGCTGAGAGAGAAAGAGGGTGACAGGAACGGGACGAGGTGAGAAAGGAGGGATGGAATCAAATGGAGGGATAAGGGGACTCCCCGAAGTCCGAACTCGCTCCACCAGCTGCTGCCTATAATTATCCTGCCGTCACTGCTATATTTAACTCCACCTCCCTGTAAAAGACGTGGATGCTTTAACAGCCACACAGAGCGCTTGCTTTCCACTCCTCAATCACTGAAGGGGGTGGAGTCTTTAGGTGGACTGGTTAATTATGATTTGTTTTGGAGGGACAGACATTTTGAATTTGTTGAGTAGGTTAGTTCATAGAGCCTGAAAATGAATTGTTCGACATCCGCTAGAGATGTCTGTGATTGGCTGAACATCTGTCAATCAACCCTAAATAAAATAATTATTTATAAAATAAAGAACCCTGAACATTTTCGAGAACAGAAATGATATACGTAAGGTTGAACTTGTATTCTCACTTTCTAAAATGTCCTTATTTTCTACCTTTTCATCCACTGGCCAATTGAGGAACTGCACAATGTGCTTTCAGCGTTAACGTGTTAATCACGAAGCGATTAAGGTCCAAAATTAAAGCAGTGATTTCTCTTTAATCTCATTAATCCGGTGCTATTTTGCCACTCTTGCTGAAGAACTAAAGAAGAAAACTTTTGGGCCTTGGGCAAGACACTAAACCCCAAATTGCTCCCGCTGCTTCGTCGGCGGCGTATGAATGGGATTATTTACTTCTGATGGGCTCACTACATAGCAACCTCTACCATCAGTGTGTGAATGGGTGTGACCTGCAGTGTAAAAGCACTTTGCATAGTCAGAAGACTAGAAAAGCGCTATATAAGCTCAAGTCCATTTACCATTTCCAGTGTTTGTAATAATTACGACACGTAGTTTTAGCTCAACCAATGAAAAATGACACAGTGGTTTCAAACGTCATAATTTAATTCTACTTCAGCTACAGCACAGTCTAAACATCAACTTCACTGGTTCATGCAGTACGCAACATCTACAGTCAAATCAGGCTGGACCCCTGCAGACATCAGAGACCACAGCGCCAATCTGATCTCAGAGCAGCCAGACCTCTCCAGTCTACTCCTTCTACCACGAGAAAACGACCAACACGGACACTTCGTACCATCGTTACAAATGATATCAAAAGAGGTAACTCAAACATTTAAATTAGCATTAGCTTGTCAATAAACACATATTAAAAAAAAAACATTTCCATTTCCCGAATGGCATCATCTGAAAATTAAGCAATAAAATAATTATAACAACAACCTGTACATGTTAGCTTGTACCATATCTTTTTTTTTAACAGTAGAAAAAACAGCATTTTGGTTTTCAGGTGCGCCTCATCAGAACAAATACAAAAAAAAGAAAATTAAGTTACATGAACATTTAGCTTCTTTTTTTTTTTAACCCTGTGAGACGCAGTAAGACAGAAACAGAACGTCAGATTTACTCCAGCAGAAACACTCCAGAGGGCTTCAGTGGTCCCTGATAATCCTGTGGTCCTGATAAAGAGCGCCCCCTGGAGTATTGAGGCCTTTATAACACACATTTAAAAGAGAAGACACATTTAACCGTGGACACGGTCTTCATGTTGAGCAGCGTGAAGACGTTGTGTTCTTAAAGAAGCTTAATAATGTAAACTGATAACAGTCAGAATTTGTATCTAAAAAGCAACTGAATTGTGACATAAAATCCCTTTTAATACTCAATTTCTTTTGACTCTCTCTCTTTGTGATCTGTATCTGTGTGACTCCCTAAACTACTAAAAGTCAACCTGCACAGATTGGTTTAAACATCCAGCTGGAGGGCCAATCAAAGCTCAGGAGGCAAACAATGAAAAAGTCGTATTTTGATTTGAATTCTGACTAAATACAGAGTTTTACTTACTATAACATCCAGAATGTGAATTATTTGATATTAGTTCCCTTTATTTTGGGCTTAAAACATGATTCTTTGCTAATAAAAGGATATTTTTGTTTTAATTTTGAGTTTACACTTTTGTGATTTAACCTCTTGCTTCATCAGGGAAAAGTTTGAAATGTTCGTCTGAAATTTCAGCTTTTTTTTATGTAGGGAACATTTTAAAAACCAATCAAATTGTTAGAATAACATTTTGTGGATCCTAAAAGAATCCTGTAGGGGGAGCTGTAGAGTAGGAAAGTATCAACCCCAAACATGTAGCTAATGCTTTGAGTTCAATGGTATTTTAATGTCAGTAGAGGCTGTACTCTAGATCTGAATATTTAATAGTTGATCTAACTGTTTAAAACAAGATTTAAAAAATGAGTTAATGTGTCTTCAAAATAAATCCAAAGAAAAGCTCAGAAACAGCATCAGTGTGCGTCTCACAGGGTCCAAACAAAGAGAGACAATCTGTGTTTTTCCAGTTTGTGTGGACGGTCCAAAGTGAAAATACAATCAGATAAATAACATTTGAGCTTCTGTCAGAGGATCCACAGTGTTTCAGAGTCCGAGAGGACGGCAGCATCGCCACAAACACAAACCAAACTCTGAAAACAGAAAGTCATCTGCAGACAGCCAAGACAAGCAACTGTCCGACAGGAAGAAGGAAAAAAAGAAATCAAACATGGAGAAAAAAATCTTGAAAATAAGGCCTCTTAAGGAATTCAAAATCTATTTTTAAAAAAGGGGGAAAAAAGAGGCACCAAAAAGTGGAGATATCAAAAATGCAGTCAGTCTGTGTGATACGAAAACGTTAGACTTCTGGGTTTTCATAAAAACATGAGAGAGAGAGAGAGAGAGCGCGGAGCAGCTACATCATCCTGGAGGACGTTCCTGACGGGAAGTGACCCAGGTGCTGCTTCTGTCTCCGCCCGCGCTTCGCCTTGTTGCACCTCCTGCAGGACAAAAAAAAAGAAATGACACATCAATGATTATAATCATCAGGAAACACTAGAGTAAAAGTTCCTGTGTGATACTGAAAACTAAACTTTGTGTGTTTGTCTCGACCCTGAAAACGTTCATCTGATGAAGATCATGACCAAATCTGATTAAACCAGAGAATGCAGTCATTGTCTTTTGAGATGAAACCTCCAGTTTCAATTATTCAGCATTTATTACAGCTACATGAGCAGTAGGAGTAGCAGTATCATTCGAGTATTAGTTCAGCAGTTGAAGTATTTAAAGAACAAAGAGTAATTACCTGGTGAAGCACATGACCACAGCAACGATGACGGCGATCTGAACGGCTCCGATGATGGCGGCGATGAGGACGTAGTGCAGCTTCTGGCCGCTGGGCACCACGTACAGGATGTTAAAGTCCAGCAGCTGATCGCACTGAGGGCCGCCGTACGCCGCCTCACACCTGAGAGAGAGACACACACACACACACACACACACACAGGTGTAAGTCCTACTACTAAATGTTTTTAAACAGTGCTGAGAGCATTATAAAGGGTCATAACCATCACCAAAATCTGATGTGTAAAGGTGCCAATATGCAAGCTGAAACTTTAGACCCTTACTTTATCATAACAGGTATCACCTTTGTTTTTGTTTGTTTGGCTTTGCATCTATTTTTTTTTTATTTCTTACTCTGGAAAATAAAATCTGCCTGCAGGAAGCAAAAATACTGGTCTGAAAAGAACAGGGTGTTTTTTTGGTATCACCTCAGTCAAGGGTTCAAAGCTAACTGAGCTGATTCTAAATCACTGCAGACCTCTGATAACCAAAATACCAAATTAGAGGCTTCAGAACAGAAGTATATATAGCGTAACATTTCTATGTTCACTCATTATTTAAAGTCTGACATCAGCTCAAATCTTGCCTTCATTGAGGACAAACTGTCTCGAGTGGATGCGGGTCAAACCGTGCAGTGAATATTAGGCCAAAAGGAAGTTCATACATTAAAAGAGTTCAAACAGTCTAATCTGTCGCGGACTCTGATTGGTTGAAGACAGACAAACAGGCGTTACCTGCAGGTGGGCAGGTTGTGTCTCATCTCACACTGGCCGTGTTCACAGAACTGGGAGTAGTCTTCAGGACAGGGGGCGGGGACATCCACAAAGCCCTCCCCTTCACCAGGTTTAGACACGGCTGTAAAAAATAAAGGAATAAAAAGAATCCTGGTTTCTGATTGGCTGTTTCATTGCCATGATGGAGAACTCCATTCAGACTGCAGGGAGGAGATCTTACCGTAGATGTCTGGTTTGCTCTTGATGCCGTCGTCCTTCCTGCTTTTATCTGAAACCACAGAAGAAGAAAATATCATGAGATTTTAGACAGAAAAGAGGTAAACGATGAAGCAGTTGTTAAATCTTAAGAAATTTGTGCATCTAGGATTTTTTTTAATGAACAAGATATTTAATCTGTTAGCATGGTACGTAAATGTGTTTTTTATTCTCATTAAATTATATTATTTTATAGATTGTGGTTTAACCTCTGCCTTTATTTAAGTAGGACAGCTGAAGAGAGACAGGAAATGTGAGGAGAGAGAGAGAGACCTGTGACCAGTGCCACGAGGACTGCAGCCTCAGTACGTGGGGCGCCTGTTCTACCAACCAACAGCGCCCCCCGGTGTCTCAATTTAACATAATATGACTTTAATCATCTACCGAGAAGAAGAAAAGATGCATGGACGCACAGCGATTGGAATATTGAGCAGCAGTATAATCTCAACTGGACAAATAGACCAAACCAAACTGAAACCAAAAGACCTGAAAGACAGTATGATCTTTCCTCTGGCGCCACAGAATAATGTCTCCTCATCGAACAAAGAGCGATTCAGACACATTATGAATGTGATGTGGTCAACCAGGAAAGAGAGAGTGGGTTTAAACAGGTCAACACACACACACACACACAAACACACACACACACTCTTCTTGCTTCAGGGCGAAGCTTCATCAGCAGGAATGTCCTACTTATCATAGTGCAGACTAATTTGTTCTCCTCTCTCGCTCCCTTTAACACATTAAACACATCTTACAAGTAGAAAAAAGAAAAAAAGAGAACACTTAATGTGAGGTACATTTAAAAAATCATTGTAATATTTACAGAGCTGTTGTTGTCATCCTTTGAATTGAAAATCTACATCTTCTCATTAATTGTCCACTTAATTATCAGGAACAGGGTTGATTGTTTTTAAAAGCATGAACCGAGGGAGGAAGAAAAGTGTGTCCCCGACAGTCTCAGATTGTTATTCTAAGTGTCTGACAGACATGATTATAGAGTTCTATATTATTATTCTATATTATAGAATTATTCAAAGACAAGAATTGATAAAAACAGCGCCCGCCAAAGGTCACTGAATGCAACTGCACATTCGCTCAGCACAAATAGTGTTGTTACCTCCTCTCCCTCATCAACAACAAACATGTGTTTAAAATAAGAGGGTGGAGAAGACAAAGCCCCACGTCCACTGACAAAGTTCACTTATAACCGGCTAGCGTCTACAGCCCGTTGTTAGCAACCTGTTAGCAACATTGATCAAGGCAGCAGTAGATCAACAACTCCTACTCTGTGTTCTGTGTGGTAAAATTCCTGTTTTTATCAATGTAGTCCGGTGTGTTTGTAGAGAGTGATGTCACAGCTGTTTGTGGTTAAAAGAAAAACATCTTCCTCTGTAACTAAAGAGCTCTCTCTGTACGGATCATTTCTTAGAATAACAATAGAATAACAACAACTTCTTTCTATGGATGGGTATGGTCCTCTAAAGTTGGTTTTCCAAAATATGAGTAGACAGTAGAAAGCTGTGATTGACCAATCAGGATCAAGTTTTTCACAAAGCAGTGAGATAAATATAAATACAGTCTATAACCATATTTCAATTGTCTTTCCAGTCATTTAAAAATAGAATATTTATAAAATATAGAATTCTTAGTCGTGTATAGGAGGGGGCTATGATAAATAGTGAAAACAACAACAAAAAAAGCACCAACGAAGAAGAAGAGGAAAGGTAGAAAATCAGAGAACAGAAGAGGATGATAAAAAATGGATAACAGAAGGTCGTCATGTTAAAATGACACCAGCTGGTTGTTCAGCCAGCTGAACTAATCCAGCATGTGTGTGTGTGTGTGTGTGTGTAAGTGCATACATGTGTGTATTGGGGTCAGGTCTTCATTCAGTATAGATGAGCTGAAAAACAGCACAGCAGTCTTTTCATCCTCATTCACCTACCCTTTCCCCTCTTTTTTGACCCCTGCTCACATCCTTAATCTCTCCTCTTCCTCCTCTTTTCCCGTTATCCTTCATCTCCCCTCTTTCTCCCCCATCAATCTCTCCTCTTCCTACTCTCCTCCCTCCATCCTTCGTCTCTACTCTTACTCCTCAGTCTTTCATCTCTCCACATTTACCCCGATCCTTCATCTCTCCTCTTTTTCCTCAATCCTTTATCTCTCCTCATTTCCCTCCATCCCTCCTCTTCCTACACTCGTTCCTCCATCCTTCATCTCTCCTCCTTCATCTCTCCTCGTCCTCCTTTTAATCATCTTTTTCCTTTCTTTATCTTTCCTCCTCTCCACCTGTCTTCCTTGTTTTACCACTTCCCTTTCCTTTGTAACTCTTACCTCCTTCATTTCTGTTCCTGCTTTCTTTTCTACATTCTTCCTATATCAGTGAGGACCACGGAAATCTTGGTTTATTGGATTTGAATTAAGTCTACACGTCCATTTCTCTTTTTTATTTAGTATTTCCCCTGCTCTCCTCCTATTTCTTCTTCTACTGTTTCCCCCTTGTCACTCTGCTCCCTCCCCCTCCTCTCATCCCTTGGGTTTTTTTTTTGTGTGTGTGTGTGTTCTGCAGCTTCCTGTCTATTGATCAGCAGTGTTGTATTTCCTTGTTACCTTGACAACGGCCCACGTGTTTGATGTCAATCTTCAGCTGCTTGAGGCAGGACGCCTCGCGGACGTGGCACGGCGTGTCGTAGGTGACGGCGTCGCCCCCGCACACCGGGTTGTCGTTGTGGCCGTTACACACGATGTTACACATGCAGCTGCAGATGTACACACACACACCACACACACACATGCACACACACACACACACACACGCAGGTAAATATTGAAGTTTAGAATCATCATAAACTTCTGTGTATATGATTTGAAGAGTCATGGTGTGTGTGCGTGTGTGTGTGTGTGTGTGTGTGTGTGTGTGTGTGTGTGTGTGTACTCACAGCATATCCTCAGAGTCTTCGTCACACTCGGCTCCAAACCTGCAGTTTCCACATTTTGACACTTTCTTCCCGCGACCGGAGCCTTCGTCGTCTGCAAACACAAAAGATCACAACAACACGACATGACTCCTGAAAACATGATGATCATTCATTCATCAAAGGTACATCAAATGACAGGCTTATTTCATTTTAAATGACAACTATTTTATATATAATTTTAACTTTTTTGTAGAAGCTGACTCAGGGAGAAACGCACAAGAATTCCAATGTACCTGTACATCTATTCTATTCTAACTTATTTCTATTTGACTTAAAACAATACTTTTCTGCAGTGTCTCTGTCCTTCTGTGCAGCAGCAGTGTGGTTTTTAAATCCATCGTCTCTTCTCATTATTTTAATCAGACAGAAGCAAACAGCTGCCGATCGTTCCATTTTGTGATGAAGAAGCATCAAATCATGCTAAACGCTCCTCTTAATGTGAGCACGCCCAGAGCCTGAAGCAGAACCAGCTCGCTCAAAGAAAGACTGGATATGATGAACTCACTTTGTGGTCTGTACTCTGCGTTTCACACTCTTGTTTTTAACCCCTTAGCACTCTTGAGATTTGTCGCTTTAAAAATGAAACAAACGGTGAAAGTGTGAAGCTGTTTACCTCCATCACCAGATCCTGATGCTCCGTCTGAAACACAAACAGTTAGGCAGTTAGTGTTAAGCTGACAGGAAGTCATGCGAGTTAATCTGTGTGTGTGTGTGTGTGTGTGTTTTTATGTGAGCGTTACCGTGGTAACAGGGCCCCTCAGACATGATGCTGATGGCTCTCTGTTTCTTGCATGCGGCCCTCCTGAGGAAACACTCGTTCTGATACGTGTCTCCATTGGATCCGCACACAGGGACGTACTTCTTATGACACTGAAACACACACAAAATGTTATTTTTTTTTTTATGTCTACTACAATAATAAAGTTAAAGTCAGTAAAGGAGGAAATGTGAATTATTTTCAAGGTCAAAAAGCAAAATAAACTTCTTAAATCGGAGAGTTTAAAGCATTTAAAAAGAGGATCCTGATAAAAGTCCAGCCCTGACATCATGTTTCATAATGATCTGAATATTATTTATATTTATCAATGATCATCTCTGATAATTAAACACGTCAGGTTCACCCACAACAACCTGACTCTCCTCTTTGGGCGTGTGTTGGACTGATGGCACAGGATGACAAGTTTGTATGACATCCTGTTTACTGTTCTTTGTTTGTAAAAAGTCAGTGACAGGAGAGAGAGAGAGAGAGAGAGAGAGAATAAGAGAGAGAGAGAGAGAGAGAGAAAGAGAGAGAGAGAGAGTTTGTGTATGTGTTTGTGTCATTCACATTCTGCCCACTCTAACACTTTTAACTAAAATGTGTGTCCCCACTACGGTGGCCCTGAAGGTTAACCATTCAAATATTTATGCAAAAACATTTCGCAGGATGTAAAACAATTCAACGAAACAAAAATCCTTCCTCTTTGTTTTCTGAAATCTTTTCTGCAGTGAACAGTTTTCACGTTGTTTGAAAGAAAATTTATCCTAGAAAATGTTTTTGGTTTGTGAACTTTTTTTGTGTTTAATTCCTTTTTCATGTTCTTTGAGAATTCTTCTAATTTCTTGAAATACTTTACAGATCTTAAAATCTTTTTGAATTTCATCAAATATTTTGATGATGTCATTTTACATTAAGCAAAATGTTTTCAAGTTTCATTAAAATGTGTTTTTGGTCATTACAGTTGACCCTCAGGGCCACCGTACAGTGGTTGGAGTTATGTTCAGGTAAGTCTCCAGGAAGATTCTACATCAATAATCAATGTCAATGTTAAGTCCATTACAGTGACCTGTGTGTGTGTGTGTGTGTGTGTGTGTGTGTGTGTGTGTGTGTGTGTGTGTGTGTGTGTGTGTGTGTGTGTGTGTGTGTGTGTGTGTGTGAGACTCACGTGAAACTGGCAGACACACTTGATGTCCGCTCCGTTCTCACGGCAGGTTCCTCCGAAGCGACACGTCCCGGCGTCACACACGCGCAGGTCGCTCTTCTTCTCTGACAGATCTGAAAAGAAGAGAGAAAAACGAATGAATATAATCCGTATGTTCAGGAACTTTAACTACATGTAAACCCTGAAATGTCCAATGATGTCATCATCTCTGACGTTCCTCAAACAATCTCATTACGTCATTTAACAGACAGAGAAATCACAAGCAGCACCAAAAATCAATCTGTGCAAGCTGAAATAGAATTTAAGCTCAAACTCAGCATTTATTTATTAAGATTGGTTTCAGTTACCAGTATAGGTTTCAGCTCACTTCAGCGCTAAAAAAACAAAAATAAACTGACTGAGATTTCATGACAAACAGGCTAAAAGGAGGCCGACATAACTACATCATGATGTGGATTTTTTTGAATTTAGGATTTGTCAGGTCTGTCTGTGACACGGTAGCGAGTCTAGCGACATCTCTTTTGAAGTTTGGAATCAATCATGTCTGAGGCAAACATCAGGAGATCAGGCAAAATCTCAACGCTGAGGGGCTTTCCTGACGCAGCGTATCATAAATGTCTTGCAGGAGTTGACAGAAATGAACTCATATTTATGTCCCTATAGATATAAATTCAAAGCATCATCAATACCAGCATGGTTTATCCTCTGAGGACCATGAAAACAGATGAAGACATCTCAGTCCAGGTACTAATATGGATGTAAATGAAACACTATTAAGACCACATGAAAGACACAAACACACGACGGGAAATACTGAAACACACACACACACTATTATCCAGGGTAGTAATTTCTGATGGCATCCGATTGGTCGGCAGCACCACAGAATAGCCTATTAGAGCAGGTAATTACAGGGGTCACGACCCCCACTTCCCCTGTAATTAGTAAATACCTCTGTGAGCTGATGCAGCCTGAATGAGCTGCTGACACACAGAGGCTACTGTGGGGGCGGACAGAAAAAAAACACCAGCTCTGTGTTCCCAGGATGCTCTCTGTCAGCACCCGTCTGCAGACCGAGCTCTGTTACTGCCTCACCACCTGATGTCTCCATCAATGCTTGCGATTTTAGGTTTTTAACTTGTTGTTACATTCAGTAGGAAATGTCAAGTCTCTTTAAAATGACTTGATTTCTGAGCAGAGTTCTGTTTGAGCATTTCGGAAACAAACTCAGGACGTCAGAAGAATCTAAACGCTGACAGGCTGATTAAAAAAAAAACAGTTTCAGTCATGCAGCATTATGACATTTATGCAGCAGAGTGGTGAGTTACTTCATCAAAGACATGCATCTGTAACAAATGTGATCACTGATGTATTGTTTATCGAATCGTGCAAGCAGTGCTGTAAAGCTGTACTGAGGAACAGGTATGTTCATGATTAACTTGCAAGCTAAAATGCTAGAAATGGTAATGCTGCCATGCTGAGGTTGAGCAGGTATGATGTTTCCAACATTCCACATTAAAAGCTTCTTCCTACTTCTATTCAATGAAATACACAGATGCTATCTGTAATCATTTGACCAACTAAGAAGAACACTTGAGGAATCGGAGGAATCTCTTAAAGCGGAACACATCCTAACAAAGCACAAGAAGCCTTTTTTTTTCGACGGCAGGAAGGTGAAGGAAGTGATTGCCGCAGTAGCCAAGACATTATTACAGGAGCTAGTTTGTCCCACCTCGTATCGTTTTCTTAGAAATGTTTTCAAAGAATAATTTAAGTTTCAATTTTAAGCTCTCAAATCCACAGACGAAGCTCAGGGGCTCATGTTTCATTTTACCCTCTACTGTTTATGTTACTGTGTCACCAATCAAACGCTCTATGCCAATATTTTTTTAATCAGTCGGCAAAGCTTTGCACAAGGTGTCCCTCACGGCTCAGGTTTGGGTATCAAAAAGTAATGCAAGACAAAAGCAGTTTGCAGAATATACAGCAGAATAATTCTTTGTCTGAACAAAAATGCAGAGAAATCAATCCAAGAAATCCAAGAGTCATGATGAAAAAAGACCTGCAGGACTTAGATGTTCTAAAACCTGAAAAGATAAAGTGGGTCACGGAAGATAAAACCTGTCAGATCACATCACGTCTGCACGTCTTCATCTGGAGACTCTCAAACATCTACACCTGCCGCGGCTTTTTATCAGCGCTCTGCCGCTTACTTCTCATCTGACAGACACTTGTTGCATCAGCAGTCACAGCTTGTTTACAGCGTCAGACAGGTCTGCAGAGACCCCGACACCGAGGAGGCTCTGTGGGGAGTTAGAGTGTCGAAAGCCTTCTTTTTACACAACGACAACACAAAACACAACCTTCAAACAGCTGTGTGTTAAAAGCACGACGTGGAGATGATTGACACATCTGGAGAACAACAAAACCAAGAGGCTGAGCAGTTAGCGACTGAACTGGGTTCTTTAGTCAGAGACATTCAGGATCTTAACCTTTTAAAAAGTGTTTGAAGATCAGCAAAAAAATATCTATGATGCTCACTGGCAAACACTGGGGGTAAGGACAAGCTGCTTCAATAGTTCCTGTTGGGTAGTTCATGTCTTGCCCAGTGGTTAGGTCTTCTACTCTTTTAAATAAATGTGTCTTGTGATAAGAGTAAAAAAACGATTTCCAAAATAATTTTGGTAATTATGTTTTGGTACTTTCATGCATCCGTGACCTTGAATAAAACCCGGTCTGTTGTAAAGTTTATCAGATCGATTAAAATTGTACATTGGATGACGTGAGAAAATCAGAGGTGTTAGAATAAAGCCTTATCCAGCAACATACAAACGGTACAAATGATCACTTTTATAATTCCTAAGCAGCCACTTAATAATGTATAGTGACAATTTTTTGGGACTTTTTTATGCAGACGATGTTTTGATCTATTTCACCAATATCTTGTCTTCCAACATGTCTTCACCTCAAATACTAGAAGTATTTTACCAGTTCAGTTAATTTTCTGGTTATAAAATGCTAGTTGCCTCTTTACAGGAGCTGAAACCGACTTTTTAAATTCACAAAAAGCGGCTGATCCTACAGACTCGTGGACAGACAGAAGCCTTTTTCATGCTGCATTTCCACAAGAGTGCCGTAACTAAGCTCAGCAGTAATTACGTCTTTCTACATTCATATTGATTCCGCGACTGCGTAATACTCGTGTCCCAGTCTGTGAATTCACTCTGCGTTTCAGCGTTGCAGCAGCACGGCAAAGCAGATGCTCCACATACACACACAGTCAGACATTCAGATTGAAGGAACATCACAGGAATTAAAATATCACGCCTTAGGGCCAGTGTTAGTAAATGGTAGGCTATGCTGGACGTGTTATTTTTATGGTGATAAAATACACAATTTGCAAAAAAATCAATTACTCTTTACTCGTGAGAGGACTCAAATATTGATATAACTGAAAATGCCAATCTTGACTCCAAATGCACTGAATGTTTGAGAGGTCTCAAAAAGGTGCTTGAGGTCTTGGGAATTTTCCTGTGTTCAAACTAGACTCTCTCTTCTAGTGTCTTCTGTTGCATCAAGACCACAATTTGGTCCAATACAATTTGACAAATTAGACCAAAAAACTTTAAAAAGTATGCTGCAGACAGTTGAATTCTGATATAGACCGAGGCCAGTTTTGAATTCGACCCGAGGTTCACTTCCCACAGATTTTTTACTTAAAAAAAAACATCCTCAGGTCAATAAAACATCTCTGTTGGAGTCTGGGAAAGTGTGTCACTGTGTTGTGAACTGTTTTCCAGGAGGTGATCAGGTCACTGATTCAGATCTCAGATGAGTCAGTGACCTGTGACTCGACTGCAGAACGACATGTCCGAGAAGATGAGGAACAGAGCGAGTATACTGCACGTGATTCTGTAAACTTTTCAGGCAGAAAACACAGAAGCTGCTGGTAAAAGGTCGGATTCAACTGATGAGGGACGATCAGAGTTTCGGACTGAAGCTGATCTGAAGTCGGTCTGTGAGTGAAGTCAAACTAAAATGGAAGAACAGAGGATCACTGAAGCAAAAGCTGACTAACCTCTCTCTCTCTCTCTCTCTGTATAAATGTCTCTTGGCCTTTCACGCTCCGCTGACTTCATTATCTCTCTCCTTGTTTTTCTCTTCCCAACCTACATCCTGAGACACTGCAGTTACACTTCATGGTCAAAAAGTATGTGGAAATGAAGCCTGGAAATCACCTCCTGATCAGGGCTTCAATTCTTCATAACAAGGCCTCCTGCGTGTGTGCTTTGGTTTAAGTCAAGTTTCTGTGCAGACAAATTCAATTCTTCCACAACAAACTGGAGAAACCATTTATTGCATGAGCTGGCGTTGTGTTTGGAGGGTCACTGTCGTATTGAAACCACTAATAGTGATTCCATACAGTTTGGAGAGAGGTTGGCAAATGTTTCAATATTTCATCAGACAGGTGTGTGTGTGTAGGAGAGGAACGAATCAATCAAAAATTGCAGACTAACTCCTGCACACTGTCTGAATCGTGCAAACACGTGCGTACAGTTTCACGACTGAAAAGTTGGCGACATGTTTTGAAAGCTAGTTAGTGTGACGTTTGCCCGCAATTTACAGTGATTCAAAACGTCCTTTTTTGTTACCATGGTATCAAACAGGCATCGATACAGTTTGAGTTTTACTTGACTAACCCCTCCAAGTTTTTCAAATTCTGCTGTCGTGACAACACTAGTTGGGAGATCACTGTTTCCCATCCCATCTTATTTCACAGGTTGTTATGAAACAAAAAGTGAACTTTTTTTACAGGAATAAATCCATTTTATCCCCCCTTAATATTTAGTATTTATTCACAAAGGTCTCATCCTTTCCAAAACTAGCAAGCATAGAAATTAAAATTGAATTCAGTCTTTGCAGGGCTGTCAGGCAACCGCTACCTTCAACTCAGCTTTATGCTCTTTCAACTTAAGATCCAGTTGTCCCTGTACTAAAATCCTTCATGTTATTAATAGTTCAAATGATGGTGATGTGACTTGATGCAGCGAGAGAAAAGATTGCTGGTAATGTTTCAATACAGAAGTGGAGTGGCATTTTCTGGCACAACCACATGAACTTTCTTTCTATATCAGGATCCTCATTAGCACCAGCATAATTAACTACCAAGGTGCGTGAAGAGTGGAAGGCTTGAAGAGGTTAAAAAGCTCCAGCAACACTTGTAGTGTGAACAATTTAACTAAGAGATTAGAAGCGTTACAGCTCGTAGCCTTCATCAGGGTCATCAAGAAACACATCGCAAACATCATTTGAATAAGGAAGGTGCGAAATTGAAAGAAAGGTGTGAAAAAATGTTTCAATGAACCATACGGCAGAACTTATTTGTCGTCGTCTTTAATACTCACATCTACCTAACAACAACAGCTCACCACCGCCTGAACACACAGAAACACGACCTTTAGTCTCACTCAGACTGAAATATTTCTAACACACACATTAGGAGCTAGCTTTAGTTTTAAAACGGAGCATTAGCGCGTCTAGTCTCGTCCAGTCCTCCTTTGACAGATGTTTCATCCACAGCTGTTTTCCTTTACTAATTCTTCTGTATTCAATGGAAGGTTCATGATGCAGGAATCATCTATCTAGAAGTTATTCGATGGTTCTGAGTCCCCCACAGCCCTCATTTTAAACACAAACACTCTGTGTACTTCTCGTTTACACATCTTTCTATCGAAGGCGGCACAACGAGTCTGTAGGTCGTAAATAACATCCGTCTGAAGAGAATCTGTGACTGAGTGGAGAGAACATCTGTGTCTGAGCTGCAGTGGGCGGACATCTTTGGAGGGGGTTCAGATCTTCTGAAAATAGAAATCTCAAAGACCTCATCCTTCAGATCTTTAAAGAAAAAAAAAACTTAAAGCCACTCTCTGACACAAATCAGCGTTTTCAGGAGGTATTTCGGTTTCTTTACGACTCCAGATTTAGATCAGAGACGTGGAATAATCCGTTGGTGTGCGGAATAACTTTCACATGAACAATAAAGACAAACTCCATATGAGCCTGGTGTCATTCATCACTCTTTGGTTCCTCACATGTTCACATTTAGACGAACATATATCTTTTCTCTCCATGCTTCCTGTTTGTGGCTCTCAGCTTCGATCTTTTTTTCTCCAAGACTTCAACAGATAAATATTTATGTTTCAAACAGCTGCTCGCTGTAGTTTTTGAAGTATTAAGTATTTATGAAGTAAACAGAATTGATACAGAGGAGAAAATTGTCGTTAGCGTTGGACTCTTGCTTTGTGTGCCATTCCAGGGCCGTCCTTTTGACGGCGTGTCTTGCATCCTGAAACCACCCATCAAACTATGAAACACTTCACCCATGGCCCTGTCAGGGACATGAATGAACCAGCAATTTGGGAAGAGTTCAGGGATGGCACGCTGTCCCAAAATTATCGAGAAATTTTCAGGAATGTATGTGTGAAAAATACAACAGAGATGTAAGTCTGGTGGTGCGCAGGATATAAATGTCATCAACCCCGTCCCGCGTGCCCCAGGTGAATTGAGCTGAATATTTCCTGCTGCGTCCTCACATCAGATCATCCCAACTTCCTTTTGACTTGGGGGCTGGCATGAAAAAAATTCAGCTGTTACAAGCAGCCCACCCCCCCGAAACTTCATGTAGTTTTCAGGAGTGTGAAAACGCTGTGTGACACACACAGGTTGTTAAGAGACACACTCAGTGAGTCTGAACATCAAAAAATATTGAATGAAAGCAGAGTAAGAATTTGAATTTTACCAGAGAATGTGGCTTAGCCTATACAGGAAGACGTACCACGCACACACACACACACACACACACACACACACACACACACACTACCCACTCATTTAACCTCGCCCTGTTCCTCCACCCTGTCATTAAGAGCTAAAATAGAGCCCAGTTAAAGTGAGGAGTGGTCAGAAAACACACACACACAGATACACATCTCCTTCAAATCATGTACCTCCATCAAACCTGTGCGTTATCCTGCAGCAGTCGCCATGACAACAGAAACACAGAGCCACACACCAGAAACATCCAATAAAAGGTGACAGAGAGGGTCAGATTAATAAAGATGTCCCTGACCTCTGACCTCCACATCCACAGCATCAGATAACCCCCCCCCCCCCAAACACACACACACACACACACACACACACACACACACACACACACACACACACACACACACACACACACACACACACACACACACCTCTACCCCCCAGCCTGAGAGAGTGGGGGTAGACTTGGAGTCCAAGTGTAAACATGATGTTAGGAGTCTCACCTGGACAGTCGGAGGCCTTTCCCGGGCCGCAGTCCTCTTTGCTGCGGGGGAACGAGCTCTGGACGGCGGGGAGGAGCAGCAGAAGCAGCAGGCAGCAAGACCAGGAGAACCGGCACACCGGAGCCATGATGGAGGATGGAGGGAGGGAGGGAGACAGGGGGAGACAGATGGAGGGTGGGAGACTGACAGAGGGGAGAGGTAGAGACCGGGAGGTGGGAAATAAATGAAGGTAAACGAGGAGGAAATGGGGAGATTAAAAGAGAGAAATAGAAGATGGATAAAGAAATATCAGGAGAAATAGGTGCAGCTAGGCGTGTGTGGGGACAGACAGAGTAATGCAAAGAAAAAAAGGTGATTAAAAGGGATTAAAGGGTTAGGAGGGAGGCCAATGAATGAAAGTAGACTAATTTGTTTTTCTTGATTCGTCCTTCAGAAAATCCTGAATTGAAAAACACGCTGCAGAAAACAAGATGTGAATGAAGTCCAGCAGCCAAAATCTGCGTTAAATCCTGGTGCTGTGAGGGTGTTTCTCTCTGCAACTCAAAAACTCCTCCAATGTCTCACAGGAGGATAACCTGGAGCAGGAAAAAGATGAGAAACAAGTTGGAAAACACGAAGAGATAGCCGGTAAACCGAGCCCAGGATAACAAAGCAAAGCAGGGCCTGGGGCTTCTCACACCGACCCCCCACACCTCCACCTCCCCTTTAAAAGCAGCCTGCTCACAGCCCCGTCTGAGACTCCATCCCCCAGCCCCGCTGCCAAGCTCTCAAACCGGCGGGGAGAACCGCGGAGTGGCCGCGGATAGACACAAAAAAGATCCAGGCGGAGATCCGGACGGGCTTGCTGCAGCATCCAGGCCGAGGAGGAGCTAGTATGCGCCGGGGAGGGAGGACGGATGAGGAACGGTAGATCTGTGATCCGTCGGTCGGACTAGGACTTCTTTTTTTTTTTTTTTTTTTTGTCCTCCTGTTCTTCTTCTACTGAATCACATCAACAAAGGCTGACATCACGTGACCAGGAAAAGACCACTCCCACAGACCGAGAGGGGGGAGAGAGAGATGAAGCCCCCACTGTCAGATAATAATAGGCTAATAATGATACTAATACTATAATAATAACAATATGTAGGCTACTTTAATAATAAAGATCTACCTTCTTAGTCTTGTAATTTAATTTGACTTTAAATTGTATCTTTTCCATAGCTTTATACTTAAGTAATGGTAATTTTCTACAATGTCTAATAAAATACTAATATATAAATATATTCTGAGTATAGGCTATACTTTGATTATCAAGCGATCCACTTTAATTTGTTTCTCACTGTAAGAAATATAGGACAGGCTACTCTCAGTTAGACAATTAAACTAAATGGAAAAATATACAGATTTCTTTAGAATTGTTGATACTTACATGTATGTTTTAAAACGTAAATTCAAAGTGTAAAGCTCAATTTAACGAGGTGAACAGAGAATTAAAGCCAAGTTAAGCTTCTAGTTAAGAGGACTGACTATTACAGTATAATTGAATGACATTTCTATTCTTTCAAAAACTGCTAATTTTATCTTCTAATTTCCTCCCAAAAAAAACGTACCAGAAAATAAGGGGGGGGGGGGGGGGTCTGTTTGTGGCCCCTGGGCTGCTGCTGTTATAGTTTCATATATCATAATACTGTGTTGGAATGTTTCTGTATTTACAGTTTTAAATTATCTTAAAATCATAATTTGTTTATAAATTAGATATAAAACGTAAGTAAATAAATGATGTTATTCTATTTTAATTTTCTGGAGGCTATAATCGTTTAGTCTTTTATTATCTTAAGATTTGTAACACCTGGAGTTTTGCACGTTCACGCCGGCATACACACACTATGGACTATGGACTCTGAACCAAAACCTGAAAGTTCTGCTTACAACAACTGAGTGAAGAAATACATCTGTAGATCCACCTTCATCAACCAGTAAACCTGGATTAGGAGCCTCTTTTTATTAAATAAAGTGCAGGAATATGTCACTAGGTAGCAGTAAACAGCTGTGGAAACCACGTCCCTAGTTAATCAACACATTTTCCTTCACTGAATTCTTGAGTTCTCCAACATTTGCTGAACATGTTTTGTCATCAAAGATAAACAGAAAGAACATTAAACATGATTGTGGAGCAGAATTCAATTGGATCTTTTAAATTAGGATTAAAACAGAACAATCTGATTTTATAAACACCTGAAAGCCTATGAAGTCAATAACAGATGTGTGTTTTTGCGCTATGAATTTGTTTGTGAAATGCAAACAAACAGAATTGTTTAAAATTCAGGTCAAACAGTGAGAAACATGTGGGAACAAATGAGTGCTGGGTGCAGTAATGGGCAGCAGCCAGCAGGGGATGCTGCCTCTCTGCAGAACAAAGACAACAAATTGAACTGCTCATTTAACTGCGCCACCTCTGCTGTCACCAGGTATGGAAGCCCACATGGACACTTTTCAATCCAAATTATGAGTGAGAAATCTATAATAACAAAACAGACATACAGTGAGTTCAAAGTTAAATAAATCAAATGTTTGTTTTCAACCAAAGAGTACACAGTCTATCTGTGATAATATTTATTTAAACTTTTTTTCCTCTTTGTTATTTATTTATAGATTTCTTTTATTAAAATCAAAGTTACAAAGTGCTTCACAAAGGCAGCAAAATGAAATGAGGGAAATCACAAAATGAATCAGGTTGGATCTAGGCAGGGGGCCAACAGGGGCCAGTGCCCCTGTAACAGTGAGCTTGCCCCCCACACATACACAGTATTTGACTCAACAAACAGACTCAAAATCTACTGTGATATTAAATAATGTACTGAAACAAAAATAAATCATGGTATTTTATGCTGAGGTATTTAATGATGAGTGCTATTATTTGTCATAATATATTTTGAAAGCGATCATCTTTGTCTATTTTTTAGACAAAGTTAGGGAAACAAAATACTAAAATCTTTTAAAAAAATACTGAGGCTGATGTAAAGAGACATAAACATGAGTGATGTGTCTCTAAAGACAAGACCCATACGATTAAATTACATGAATGTATAAAGCATTGTTGTCTTTCTCTCAAAATCTAAACAAATGTCAGAGTCTGTGCAAAAAGTTGTGATTGAACAGAAGAGCAGCAGAGGGCAGTATTTCCTTTGTTTTCTCTCTGACTCAATGAGAATGATGTCTACTTATGTAATAATATCAGAAAGGCCGCTGTTACAAAGTGAACATACTGTGGATCTAACAGCAGGTACATCTGTGTATCATCTGCATACAAACAAATCCATATTAATTTGGATTTTCACAAGTTAATGCAACACACTTCTGTAACAAACAGCTAAATCTGATGGTAAATTTGTGACAAATCTTTGCAGATGTTTTTACATTTAAAGGATGGGTGGGCTTACCTTACACGCCCCCTGTGTTGTTTTTATCCCAGCTGAGCATTTTAAACCCCAAATGTTCCTAAATTAATCTTTTTTTTTTCCACAAATGATAAGATAAGATAAAATAAAAAAATCTCAAATGAACAATATTTATGAATTCTCAGATTCTTAAAGGATCAGATACACAGGCTTTGTAATGAGGATTTTCTTTTGTAGGATAAAACAAAAAAGACAATTAAAAAATAAGTCAGCTTGAAGTTGTTTTTCAATGAAAAATTGCTTTTTTCTTAAACATCGTTCCCAACAGAAACTATAATAAGTTAGACTGTTTCTTTATGAACATTTGTTCTCACTGAAAGTTTATGTTACAGTGAATTGTTGCTTTAAATAAGAACTCTGTGTTTGGTATTGTGTGTCTATGTGTTCTTTCCTCTTTCTCTCTCTCTCGGTCAGTTAAACGAGGATTAAAGGTGACAGGTTTGCTCCTGTTAACGCGTCGTGTGATTGCAGGTGGAATCAGGTTAATCGAGTGAGAGCTTTCAGAGGAAATAATGGACGGGGGCTGTGGAGGGGGGGGGGGGTTGAGTTTAAAGTGGGGAAAAGGAAGGTAAAGAAAGGAAATAAAACAATGGAATACGTGGGGCTGTAAATATTGTATGACGTTAAGCTGATGTGATAGAAATGAAAGATTAGGCAGCATAAGCAGAAATAAATTCTCTTCCATCATCATCAGTGAAATCTTAAGAGGTTAGAGTTTGGGGAAAACACTCTGACCAAAATCATTCATATCAATATCATCAGTCACACTGACAAATATGTATCAAATTACTTAATAAGGAATGATTTATTTTTCTCAGTTGACCATGCCTGTGATTCTGAAGTCATTTCTTAATTATCCCTTTAGTGTCTTTAAGAAGGCCATACATTATAATGATGTTATTTATGAACTGAGCGCTGTTTTAGGGTCTAAGTGACTCAAGAAAATGGCAACTTGGCAACTTGAAATCGAACTGTAAAGGTTGTTTGTTTTTAATAGGAAAAAGCTTTCTATTCACCAGACTCCATTGACAAAATCATGAATTTTACCTGACAGAACAAGTGAGCTGCTGATCTACTTCTGACTTTATCGTTGGTCTGTTTGTGTCTTTGTTTGTGACCCAAATGTTGTGTTGGATCCAGAGAGGCTCTTTAAGGCAACAAAATAAAGCAATAAATACAAAATACCATCCAACTGAGGGAGCAACAAACCTAACACTTCTGTGTGTTCTGTGATGTGAAATCCTTGTTTTTATTGATGTAGTCTGGTGAGTTTGAAGACAGCTGTTACAGAAATGATCCATACAGAGAGAAAGCTTTTTGTTAAAGATTTTAGATCACTCTCCAACACACTAATCTCTTCAAACTATCCCACCGCCGCCTTGATCAGTAAGTGTATGTTTTTGCACGACTTTGTTGCTTTAGATGTTCTAGTTAAGACTCTTTTGACATTGCCCGTTCTCAAAAGTGGAAGTGACCTCTGGGTCTCACTTGCTCCTTTTGAAAGAAGCTATCTCCTCTTCCCACTGAACGTTTTAGTTGAAATCAACGAATTCTAGTCACAGATGTCTCTGTGGTGTCCATTATTGTTCAAATGACAAGCAAACACATCATGTTTGAGGTTTCCACGACTTTCCAACAGATGATGGAATTGGAGCTTGCTGGGTTGGCAGCGACCAGAAGGGACAAGGGAGCTAAATTTAAGATTCTTTACGGCAGCACCTCCAGTCCGTCTGCAGGCTTCATTTTAACCATGATGAATCTATAGGCTGACTTAAAAAGGGGGCGGTACCTTCAAGGTGTCTATGGAATAAATCAGACCACTTCGTACAGTGGATGAAACACAAAATACAGTCAATCAACATATGTGTAGTAGTAATGTTTATCAGCATATGAAGTAAAGCTATTTCCTGCCAGGGTGATTGACATCTTTGATCATATTTTCCAACTTAGATTTCCCCCCTCATTTGGAGAGTGTTAGCCTAACATCCACTTCCATACCTTCATAGTCATAAAAACATCCTTCGATAGAATCCTTTCTCAAGTGAAAAACATATGAAATCATCTCATGATGCGGTTGACATCAGTCGTTGTTGTCGTCTTTAGCAGGTTTTGGACACACTCTTTTCTTCGCTGCCTGCTGTGTTTCACGACTGACGAGAACACCGAGAAGTTCTTCTCCACTGCCTTTACCTGCTTTTGCTCAGCTTGAAAAGTAACACATCAATAAAAGAAAAATGAACAGATCAAAGCAACAATTTTATTCCTGTTAAACGGAGACAAATTAGATTTATTTTGGGGCTTTTTTGGTGCTTTATTGTAGAGATAGGACAGTGGATAGAGTTGGAAATCAGGGAGAGAGAGAGTGGGGGATGACATGCAGGAAAGGAGCCACAGGTCAGATTCTAACCCGGGCCTCCGTGCATTGGGTGTGCACACTAACCACCACACTACTGCCCCACACAGACAATTTAAATAAAAACAAAATGTGCAGAAGGTGCAAGAAAGAAAAGAACAAAGGATTTTTTATTTATTATTTGAGACAAAGCATCTATGCAAAGCTCAATTTTAGATATATATTTTTTCTTTCTGATTATGGTTCAAGGAGAGTTTAACCTCAAAATGCCAAGAGACGGGGAGGAAGAGGAGGGGGAGACCAAGGAAGAGGAGGGGGAGACCAAGATGAGGACGGGAGGAGGACGAGGAGAGGAGAGAGTGAGCTAATGAGCCCAGGCGGCTTAACAACACCAGGACCCAAGGATGAGGTTTAGATGTACAGTGTGTGTGTGTGTGTGTGTGTGTGTGTGTGTGTGTGTGTGTGTGTGTGTGTGTGTGTGTGTGTGTGTGTGTGTGTGTGTGTGTGTGTGTGTGTGTGTGTGTGTGTGTGTGTGTGTGTGTGAGAGAGATCAATACCCAGCATTAGATGTGAACGTCGGGCTGAACATTGACCTCGCTTCAGATTTTTCGTCTGCACTTTGTCGTGCTAATTAAGAATCAATTCCATGTTTTCTTTGTGTTTCTGCATCATTAAACGCTTTGCTTCTCATAATATTTAAGTTCGGTACTTTAGTTCAGTTTATAGGTTTCTTATGTGTGTGTTACCACTTTATGGTATTTTGTACTGGCTGCTGATACATCCTATACAGACAATAGGTTGAATGCAGTTGCTCCAAAATCTAAACAGCCTGCACGAAACATGGAATATTTTGTGATGTGACAACAAATTCCACCAAAATGCCCGACCAGCTAGCTAGCTTACAACCTACAGACTGGTCCATTTAGTCTCTTTAAGACACTCACTGCTTATGAGAGACAGTTGAAACTAAAAACCTAATCCTCATATGTGGTCCACATGGTTTAGTATGTTTGTCTGAGGTTCAGATATCTGAAGGTTCAGGGTTTACGTCCACTTGTTACAGTTTTTGTTTCTCACTTTTGATCAGAGGAATGTCACTGAACGTGTCGTAATTTTAAAATGAAAGCGTTAAAGCATTTAAAACTTACAAATGTGTCAGACCGATTCACAGATTTTTGGGACAAAAAGCTGAAATCTGATAACATTTCATATACTGAACATTCCACATGTTTTTTTCTTAACCCTGACAGCTCAGTTGGTTGAGAATCAGTTTTGTAATCTGTAATTAAATAATAACATGACCTTACCAAATCATCAGACATTAAGGAAACATATTGAAGTGTTTGCTTCTCTGTCAACAATGTAGCAGCCAGTATGTCCTTCTTTGATTCCAGTGAGAATTTTGGTTTTGGTTTTGACCAGAGAAGGTAGGCTGTTTTAAGGCACTCCCACACAGCCGTAGACGCCCCTCGGGTTGCCAGGCAAACAGCAAACCAACAGGTGTCGCAACGATGATAGTGGGCAAGTGAACTGATATAGCTGATTCTACCCGCCACGATCAGAAACGTGGTCAAACTAGGAGAGATATTGAATATGCATTTAAAAAATGAAGAAAGGTTAGAACGCAGAAAGGTTTCAAGACGGATGCAGAGAAAAGGTAACCTGCATGCACATTGACCAAAGGGAGGAGGGGGCAGGGGGAGACAGCTCTCTTCAATGTTTTGAATTTGGACTGCAGTACCCATTTTAAACACTAGGTGTCAGAGCTACATATTGCTCCTTTAAATTCAACCTTCAAACTGATCATCAGTCAAAGAAGATACTGCCATCTGCTGGTCTCCTGTTGAATCAAATTAAACTTTTTACACAGAATGTCTGCGTCTGGTTTGACAGTTATTTCAGTTTTAATGCAGTATATTTTTATATTCTACCAAAACGCCCACCAAGCCTGCAGCTAGCATGTGGATTTACCTTTTATGTTTCCTCCTAGGCGGTCAACGACGGAAATTCGCAAGTTGAAATCGACGAGAAATCGCAACGCAGGAAATATTTGACGATTCGAGGCAGAAATGAAATTACACACACATCCATCCATCCATCACACACACAGACACACTCTTCTGTGACTTACCTTAGGTGGGAATCGAACCCACATCATCACGTCTCCAGGCAAGGTCCTTCACCGGTTGACCATCTTCAGCGCTGAGTCACAAGCAGAGCCAGAGAGCGGAAGAAGTTCAGATTGAAGTTGCACAAACTTTAACCAATCAGAGTGAAGAGAAACAAAGTTTACAGATTTAAACATTTTCATATATAAACCTGTTTAAACTAAAAATGAAAAAAGGAATCCAACACATCCATTGAAATCTAACATTACTCCTAACTTGTCAAAACCCTCACAGCTCAGTTGGTAGAGAGTCAATTTTATAATCTGGAGATTGTGGGTTCAAATCTCACATTGTGTTTTTTAAAAGGATAAATCTACTTAAAATCTAGTTTGTTTACTTGACTTAAGACTGTTTGGATGATTTTTCTTACAGTATTTTGGCTGATTTTAAATATAAAAGTAATAATTTGTGATCATAACCAAAACCAGGCGATCAAGTGTTAGCTTCACCTGAGCTCCTCTGTGACCCACTTTGAGCCGGTCTGAGGTGTTTTCTGCCCGGCGACAAGCTGTCAGCTTTTATTAGGGACAGAAATGAGAGGGAAAAAATACATTAATGGAGTTTTTTCTGCTTCCACAGATGTTTTGTGAAATGCATTTTAGGTAAACGACAGAAAAACAGCAGAAAGTAGTTATTAATTATGGATGCAGAAAAGGTTGCATTGTGGGTGAAATCTGTGACCCTGTTAGCATGAAAGACATGTGGCGCAAACAAAGAGCTGACCAGAGATTAATAAATAAAATGTGATGAAAGAAGTCATAAATAAACACATTATGTTTGTATACATGATTTTTTTCAAAAGGGTTTCCTGTATTCAAGGTCTCTGAAGACATTTCATTGTAGATTTTCATTAAATTAATCTGTTATACTCTGATTGGAATGGTTCTAAAAACACACACTCACACGGTTAAAGATAAACTAGCAGCCAAGGCACTGAAATGAAAGTTTCTATAGACCTCAGGCCATTAGGCAGTTTTTTTCCACAGAGCGGCACCATATAAATGCACCTTCACCTGATTTAGATTTGACTTCAGGTAAATTCAGCAGGCCTGTACCTGCAGATCTGAGGGAGCTGATTGGGCTGTCGACAGGAAGTAATATTATGAATTTGATCCTGTTCTGAACTGGAAGCCAATGAAGATGTTTCAGTAGCTGTAATGTGTTCTATTTTTCTTTTAAAAATAATATAATATTTATAATATAAAAATGTTATTATAAAATAAATTCTAAATAAAAAAAAGCTTTTTATGGGGCCTAGATTCCCTATGATCTGTTGTTCGTTACTTAACAAGTTTTTCTTTTCTTTTTCAGTTTTAAAGAAACTCGATATTCTTGAGATATGATGTCATTAAAATAAATGTACAGGATCGATTTTTTTTTGCACAGAAGAGGTTGAAATGGGCTTCCATACACGGAGAATTAATGATATTTGTTTTATCTATTCATATTTTTTGTGCTGCTTTTGCATTTCCATTAAAACATTTTTTTTTTACTTTTAAGGGCTGTCATAAAAATACTTCTATTTGATATTGGAAGCAGTAAAGTATTTTTATTTAAAACCAAATCAGTGAAATATCTTCCTGACAATGAAGAGCATTCAAACAGAACGAGACCGAGGAGGTGTGGACACGGAGGAGGTGTTTGGAGGAGGTGTGGACTTTTCTGCAGAGGCTCGTAGAGTCAAACAGGATCCGTCATTCAGCCTCACACACACTCAAACACACACACACACACACAAACACACACACACACACTTCTTCTGCTTCTCATGGAAAAACGTTGTGCTCTCCGCGCTCAGACTCCATCGGAGGAGAAACTTTTGGGAGTTTAATTTAGAAGAAGGAGCCTCGGACATGAAGTTTTCCGGAGGAGGAGCGGCGCTGCTGCTGCTGCTCCTCGGCCGCTGCTGCTGCACCAACCCCGGCAGGATAGGTAAGAGAGAACCCGGGGAGGGAGAGGGAGTCTGGAGGAGGGGGCTCCTTCTGCCCTCTGAACTGATCAGTTTATATACTTTTATTCATATATGACAATGGTGTGTTAAAACAATTTACGAGGACGTGATGTAGGAGAAATAACATAAAAGATTGCTGCAAAAATAACCATTCTTTAGACTAAGTTCAGTTTCCAACATGATAAAAAAAACTGAAATGTTTTTTATTTGATCAATATTAGAGGAATAAACAGAATGAAAACGTTCAGAAAGTATAATGTAGGCTACACCATGACACACGTTGCCTTCATAGCCAGTAAGGTTGTCAAAAATGTCCCTCATGCTTTTTGATACCACGTGTATTATCCATATTATCCAAAAGTACTGAAGCTTTAAAAACTCATACTTCCTTTTCATCAGATATGTTTGCAGGAGAGGAATGAATCCATCAAAAAATTGCACACACACAAAAAAAAAAACCCTGAACTCTGTCTGAAGTTCAGAAAAATATTGGCAACGTTTCTGTTGCAAAGTTGTCAATGTTATTGTGCAATTCAGTGTTCAGGACCTTTCTTACAATTGTATACATTTGAAAACAAGAAATTACCCAATATTGGGGGTCTAGGATTTCTATTTTTGTTGCTGTGGTGTCAAACATGTACCAGTATCATTTAATTTTTACTAGAATCATATCAAAGTTTAAAATGATGGCATCATAACAACATTATTTACCCATGTTTGTGTGTACATGGATAAAACACATCTCAATATGTAATAACAGATTTCATTAAAGTGTTCTTTATCAGCGAAACGATACATTGCAATGAAAAAAAGTTGTATTTACATAGCACGTTTCTTAACAAACTCACAAAGAGCTTCAGAGGAAAACGTTCAGCATATAAAAACAACAAGCTCAGAAAATGAAGAATCAATTCATGCCTTTCTATTAAAAAAAAATAAGCAAACAAAATCCGTGAAGGGAAAATCATTTGAATAATTTGAAGATGTCACTTTTATATGCCTCTATAATTTCTTTGATATGTCAAAATGTGTAATAGTTGCATTCAGATAAATCCATATATTCATCTTAAAGAGCGACCCTGCAGCGAGTGACCCTGCAGTGGTCATTGTGTTGGTTTTAGTGTATTTGTTGTTGATTTTTATGCTTTTAATCGTGTTACTTTTGTTACTGTTTCACAACCCTCTACCTGCCGAAAAAAATGTCTGGACTCCGGATGAATGTGACGATTGACAGACAAAACACGATCTGAAATCGGGAGTTTCTTTAAATACTTGAACCCAGTTTGTCTCCTTTCAGAACGTCACAGAAACTTTACACGAGCTCCGTTTTATTTAAACTCACTCAGACTCAATTATCACAAATTAAACGTTCATTTCCTCCCGTTTTCTTTGCGTTGGAGCCAAATCCTGCGGCTCGTCTGTCCCCGCTGTGGGCTGAAAACCTGCATCCTCTAAACATGGAAGGAAAATATGAATACTCTGATTATTTATGTATCTAGCACATCATTATTTTGTTTGTGAAATAACAGAAAACAGTGAAAAGTCCCTGGTACAAGGATTCAAAGGCTGTTTTATTCAACCAAACCCCCCTATAGTAATCTGCTTCTTTTTTTATAGGCATCAAATCAGCACTTTTTGGAGAGCTGGAAACATCCAATATTTCATATATTTAACCTTATAGATAAAAAGAAGGCACATAATAGAAACATCAGTGAAAATCATACTGATTGGTTCAAGTTTATAGTATTGCTTTTCTCATTTATGAACAAAACTCCTGAAAATATCCTGACATTTTCAGGGTGAGGTGCATGTGTGAACGCAAATGAATCCTTTTTTTTTTTTCACCCCAACCTTACCTGGTTCTTTTCCTACCATCGCCCTGGCAAAATTTCCCTGTGAAACCTGGAGAGAGAGTCGATGTGTGAACAAAGGAGATATTCGAGAAAGTTTACCACGAACGAGTGGGTGATGATGTCTAGATCCTGCTTTCGGTGTAATCTTTGTGCATGTTTATGAAAATTGCTTCATAAATGTTTCTGCTCACCAGTCTTAACCACTCCTTAGGTCTACTTTGTTTACATCTAATTACACCGAGCATTGATAAAAAGGCAAGAATTGTCGTCATAGAGTTGAAGTCTTTCACCTTCAGACTTCGAGGAACGTGCGGAAAAAGCAACTCAGGAAGATTTCCGGTGCAGCCTGTCTGAAATTTGAACAGCTTACTTGTATATCAGGGCTGCACCTTCTGATTATTCTCATTATCAGTTTGCATCAACTGTGCAGGGTGTGCAGTCATTTCACAAACACAAAGATTGAATCTCAGATATGAAGGAAAACCAATCAAAGGACCGGAAACAAACTGCAGATCCTGAGAGATTTTCTGACTGTGGTTTGTGTTGAACGTGTTTCTGAAAGATGGAAATCTGACGGAACTGATTGTGTTCTCTCCGAGACACTTTCGGACTGGATAGTCAGACGAAGAAGAAGAAGACGAAGAAGAAGAGAAAAAACAGGCTCACCGAGCATTGTGGGAGTTGTGAGTGACGAGACAATGATGAGGTTTGGAAATATCTCTGACCAATCAAGTTGTTGGGCTGAAATAAGAGTTTTGTAGAACGAGAGAATAAATATTCAACTGAAACGCTGAGCTCAACAAATCAGACTGTTATCTCAGACTGTGTGTGTGTGTGTGTGTGTGTGTGTGTGTGTGTGTGTGTGTGTGTGTGTGTGCGTGTCAGTAATACCTGAAAACAGCTGATGGCTCTGTCTCTTTGTCTTGACAACAATTGGATAATGTTGAGGACTTTTAATGGCAGTGTTTGTGTGTTTTCCTTGTTTTCAATAGACTGTTGTCGTCGCATTGTTAGACGCTCTGCGGACAACGACGGACAGAAGCATCAGGCTGAGGCCCACGTCAGAGATAAGGGTTCAAATTCCCCAATTAAGACAGCCAATCAAAGAGAAGGAATCTAAGATGATACTACACGATACGATAACATATGATACGTCATGATTAGGGCCCGACCGATATGCGATTTCTAGGGCCGATACCGATATTGGGTACAGAGAAATCAGATGCTGAGATATCGGCCGATATCTTTCACAGATTTCTGTTCAATCTGTAGAGATAGATAGATTTAGATAAACACATTAATTGAGTTGATCCCTCAAATGCAGTAATTAAACACTTGTGGAAAAGGTACATAATGACAACAAGATGGTCACTGAACTGGGACGTAACTGTAATAACTGTGCATGATGTACGTGCATCACCGCTTTACACTCTGGAGAGTGATGATGCTTGTTGTAATCCATGTAGCACACTATGCTGGTGACATTGTTAATATCAGTAATTCATTGAGCTCTGGCTGAGATCAGAGGTTCAACTTTTGACCTGAACTATGAAGTCTTAAACATTAACGGAGTGGAACAAATACAACTTTTCTTTTACCCATGATGCACTGTGTCCAAACCCTGTGCTTGTATCTGGTCCATGTGCCTTCGCTTTCTTTTTATTTACAACCTGATAATTTAAAATTTTGTGTCTTTCCATAACACTGACTTTTTCTGATTGGTGGAGAGATTTCAGTGATTATAATCTGCACATTCAGCATTCTTGTGTTTGGCTTGTTTCTCTGTTTGAACAGACTCATCAGTGATGCAATCATTAAGGCGGAGTGTGTGTTCACTGAGTGTTCAGATCAGATTGTGTTATTTACTGAGTGTTCAGATCAGATTGTGTTATTTACTGAGTGTTCAGATCAGAGTGTGTCTGATTTTCTGTTTGTTTTTATGGTAAAGTTGAGTTTATCCCGGACTGTTTTGTCTGCACAGAGTTTGACCTTCAGTCTGCAACAGAAACTTCCAACAAGTGTGTGTGTGTGTGTGTGTGTGTGTGTGTGTGTGTGTGTGTGTGTGTGTGTGTGTGTGTGTGTGTGTGTGTGTGTGTGTGTGTGTGTGTGTGTGTGTGTGTGTGTGTGTGTGTGTGTGTGTGTGTGTGTGTGTGTGTGTGTCAGCCTTACTCCCATTGAGTTTGACTTTTGGGAAAGACCTTGGCAGTGTGTTTGTGCATGTCGGTGTGTTGCTTGGGAGGCAGCCCCGTGGTATCCATGGTAACACTATTAGCATACCCAGTTGTATTGACTGAATAAACTATGAAAACATTCAGCCAGAGGACACACTGTGCTCAGCAGGCTGTGTGGACGGATTATCAGACAATCCCCCCCCCCCCCACACAAAAAAAAAAAAAAAAAAACCACTGAAAGACCCCCTGCACGACTGCAAACTGATTTGCATGTTTTTTGTGGTCATTTTGGGTTTCTTACACTTTTTTGTCTGTACGGTTCATTTTTATTTCTCAATAGTTTAACTTCTCTTAATTGTAGTTCTACATCTCTTTAGGGAAGTTTTGCGTTTCTTTGGGATCGTTTTGCATCACTAAAATGTTTTATTTCTCTTTGTGATCATATTGCGTTTCTCTGTGATGGTATTGCACCTCATAATGGTTTAATGGTCGCTTTACATCACTAACGGGTAGATTTGATCCGTTTAATGAGTTTTGTCATCACCTTATTGTAATTCTATCGATTAATCTGGTAATTAATCGATTCATTGGATAACAGTTATTGCATGCTCAGCAATTTTTTTCATCAAATCACTTTTACTTAAATTAAGACGAAAGTGATAAATAAGGCTGATTTCTGAAATGAACAACTAAATGTCGCGTCCCTTTTTGGAAAATAACACGTTCTCTTGCTTTTTTAAAACTTACAATTGTTTTTTTTTGGATTCTGATCTCAATTTGTCGGCTGTGATAATGCAATTACACCTGTTGTGGGACCAACCTAATCGTAAAACCACCTCTGAAGGTGTGATTTATCAGATATTTTCATTTGTTTGCTATGTGTAGGTTGTCTTTTCTTTGACGACGTTACATCAACGTTATATACTGATAAAAAAATCTGAGCAGGTGGAGACGAGGCCGTGCAGCATGTGTTCTCTGACTAGTTGAGCCTGTCTGTCTGAGTTTTACCGAGTCATCAGTCAACCTGTGGTCACATTTAGTCCTTTTAATGAAGTCGAGGCATGACTTAAAATAACAGAGTGTAGTTTCTCAGCAGTGACAGAAACGGAGCGTCGCATCTTAAGCGCTGGAGGTGTGACCTGAGGGTTCGAGGATGGAGGGCGTGGTTCATCCCTCGGGGCAATTTGATAAATTCATGACATTAAGCTGTACAAAATAAATTACCTCGACTTTTCTTGGCGTGACCTGGAGTCGCAGCACCAGTGCAGCCTGGGGGATTTCAGACCTGGAATGTGAAGAATGTCAATAATGGAGCTTAGAAACTGTTAGCAGGATTATACAGGCTGCTCGCGCTCTCTTACTGTAACATGTAAACGCGGAAACAAGAGAAGAAAACAACTCTAACCTGGGGTTGACTCTTTCATTGAAATACTGTTAACCCTGATCACACAGAGCTCCACCTGTCTGCTGTAGTCACACGTTACAGTACCTGCTGCAAACAGTCCTTCTAAACCTGCCGTTTTTGATATTTGTAGTTGATTGATGTCTATTTTGAACTTCAGAAGGTGTTGGATCAGTGTTTCTTTAATTTCGGTGAATTTCGGCCGCACGCTCACTTGCTCTTTCTTGGAGTAGAAAACAGAAGGGGCGCTGGTAGTCCAGTGATAAGTGCGTGCGCCCATGTGCGGAGGCCAAGGTCCTCCAGGGAAAACGGCCCGGGTTTGAATCCGACCTGCGGCTCATTGCCCTCATGTCATTCCGCACTCTCGCGACCTGATGTCTGACTCTATCCGCTGTCCTATCTCTAAAATAAAGACATAAAAATAAATCTTTTGAAAAGCACAAAAACTAGATCTGGTCACAAGAGCAAAAGTTTTGTAATTAAACGAGTCTGTTGAAGTGAAGGAGTTAGTTATTGGCGGACTTGCTTCAGTCCTGTTATTTTAGCTCATGCATAAGCTCGTCCACAAAACCTCTGATCGTGGTTCTGATTTTTCCAGCTTGCAGACAGCGAGTGTGTTTAAATGGACTTAGAGTACCCCAGTTATTAGCCTTATACTAAACATATTCAGGATATGGCGTTTACATGCACGCAGAGAGAAGTGATTATTCATATCCCTGTATACATGATAAGTAGTATCCTCGTTCCTGATCACTGCATCTTATTTGTGCAGGCGCCTGTCATGTTTATATAGGGATATGATGCTAACATGCACAAACACAAAAACCTGTTTAAAACCACCAGGATACGCACGGCCATGTGGACGCACTCACTGACACAAAGCTGTTTTAAAATCGGAGAGGTTGGTAGAAATTTAGAGTCTTTACTCTCTGACTTAGGTCATATAAAAAAAAATCCTTCATCTCGGTTTCTTGTAGTGACAGTGAGAATTTGAGTTGTGCATCCACATTTTTATCACATTTGAATATCTGTATGACCTCGACCTGGGATGGACGTGAGGGGACGTGTCCTCTGTCTGTCACCAGAGCAGATTATAACTGTAAGCAGGTTATAAAAAAAGAAAAAAAGAAAACAGGAGCTGCTCGGTCGTTGGAATTTTCCTTGAACGGCAGCAAAGTGAGAGAGAAGCAGCAGCTTCAGCCTGACAGGCAAGCAGAGTCTCGCTCTGACCTGCACACACTGCTGCAGGCAGGACGCACACACACACACACACAAACACACACTAGTCCATGACCTGACATGTGCGGCAAACACTCACACATGCACGGTGCAGATTTTATGATTTGTTTTTGATCGGGAGCTCGTTTGTTCGGGAGTTTTCATTCAGTTTTTCTTTTCCGCTCTTACAGGATCATGTTTCTGTTCGCAGCTGAGAGACAAAAAAAAAATCATGTTTGCACTCCGGCAAAGGTTAGACGTTTTTCATTGGTGCAGAGCAGAACAAAGCTGACAGAAGCAGCTGGACGGGTTTTCATTATTTTCATAAATCATCATTATGATCTGCAGAACCTTTTTCCCGATTGATGCAGACTGATATCTCCTGTGTAATGATGAATCAATCCTTAATTCTCACTCAGATTTTTCACACTTTAGATGATGCTGATCATTAACTATCCTCTTCTTTTTAACTCACAGAATGTTGTCAAGCTTCCAGGTGTGTGTGAGAACAAATGTCTGAGGCTCTTATGAAGCACAGAAGCTAGCAGACACTGAATCTGATTGAAAAAAAAACTGAAACTGAAATGTGATTTTCTCAAACCTGCTGAGTGTGTGTTCAACAGGACTAGTCTCTCAGCTGGTTGAGACATTCCTGAAGAGAGAGTGTGTGTGTTTGTTTGTTGTGTGGGTGTGTGACACAGACAAGGTCGCTGTGTTCCTGCCATGGCATTCTGCAGGACAACATTATGTCTGTCTCCCCCATCTGAGGCCTATTTTCCCCCCAAAAGTCCCCGAACACAAACAGTTGTGTTAAAAACAAACTGTGCTCCAAAAATATGTGCATGTGAGTGGTACGTGTTCAAGCAATGCGTTCTGTCCTGTATGGATTGTAGTGAATATGATGGAAGCAAGGCAGAAGTCAGATGATGTAATGTTACGCGTGATAAGAAGGTCTGCGAGGATAGAAGGGTCAGAAAATCATCAGACTGTCAGACCTGTGTTCATGTCGTGTGCTTATTTACCGTAAAACCTGGAATATAAGGATCACCTATGTCTGGTTTTTTGGGGGGGGGGGGGTCTCTCAGAGTGAAAAAGGTTTCAAATGTCTTCCTGTGTGATTATTTCCTATGTGTTCATCAAAGTCCACAACACTCCCTTTGTGTGCAGCCATGTAGCTCTTTTAGAACCATCTGTTTTCACCATGTGGAGTTTTGATCCTGCTAAAGCTAGCTGCTGTACGCTAGATGAGCTCTCAGCCTATACGGTGACATTGATAGTTGTGAAGTACAGACCCACAGTCTGCGAGTGTCTCCTCTGGTCACTTGTTGTCTTTAACTGGGGAGACTTTTCAATCAAATCCAGCGCTCTACAAGCTTTATTTACTGAACCACTGTTTGCTTTAAATGCACCGTTATGAACTCATGATGGACAACCTAGCTGCTAGCAATATATGATGAATAGTGCAAAATTTCTCAACAGGTGGAGTGCACAGTAGGGTGATGGTGACGGCTGCACTTGCGTTCATGATGCTGCATGTAAATGGCGAGGATTTAGATAGATGCTTGAGCCATACGTCTGGTTTGAAATAGAGCTCTGGTTATCAGAAGCTTTGAGAATGAAAATGAATTTCAGTCTATCAATTAACATTTTTTTAAGATATTTCAAATCGCTGGTGCAGTATCCACAAAGTTGGAATATTCTTTTTTCTACATCTCCTCCCTCACTGAAACACTTGTAAAATTATCTGTTTTATTAGCTGAAAGTGGGAAAGACAACAGCTACGGAAAGGACAAAGGTAACTCATTTAAAAGACATATGGAGGAAGTTAGACAAGCACTCAACATATAAAAGAAATCAGACTGAATCAGCCCGTCATTAAGGGGATTTTCTTTTCTGTACTTAATGTTTTGTGGACTTGATTCTGAAACTTCATCAAGAAGAGCATACTTAATGACTGTATGGATGATTAATTTTTAGTTGGTTGAAGAAAAACGGGGTGTAGTCGATAGAGTGGACTAATATTAGAGCTGTCTGATGAGATATGAATATGTTTTTTAGTTATGTTGATGAATTTTGACAATACTGAAGTTGAGCTTCTGGTTGCCTTCCAAAGTTTTTTTAACATTGTAGTCATGCACGCACACACTAGACGACGCGGTCACACCGTCAGACCACCCACCTGCTGTTTGTAGGAAGATCGCACAGACACGAGATCTCACGGAAACTCGCGTGATCAAACGTGACTTCAGAAGCAAAACAAATATGGAGGACTAGCGAGTTCCTGCCATGTGAGAAAAACAATCAAATGTAAAATAAGAAACCCCAAAAAAACCCAACCCAGCATTGTATAATATTTCATACTGACCACACATGAATATAGGATGCACTTTTAAGGTAAATATTTCATTAACACTGATTATGACGGCAGCTGGGACTTAAATGTCACATTGATTTTTCCCCCCTGTGCCTGATAGCGGTTCTCCTGGTGTTGTGAAGTATGTGATTGGGCTCAAATGGGCATTTGATGTTTAAAAGAAAGAAAACTATTTTTTATCATGTGTGAATGTGTGGGCTTTATTATCTTTAATATGATGAAGGCGTTTCAAAAAAGAAAGCAGACATATTACAGACATGTCAACGAACATGTCATCATAGTGAGTTCTTATTATGATGATTTAGTTTTAATTAGTTATTTGATGATACATAAAGGGGTATATAGTCGTGATTGACAGCTGACAAATGAGGCTCCTGCGTTGCTCTGTGCACCGTAGAGAGCAGAGGAGGAACAGGTGTGGCTCATAATGGATCTATTCTGTCTTTTTCAGAGAGAACATGTTGTTAAAAACACGTCCTGCTTCAGACCGTCAACCAGACGTTATGAACTGAAACAGTTTAAAGCACAGTTCAGTCATCTGTTTCTCTCCAAATCAATTCAAATGTCAATAAAAACGCTTTAGCACAGTTTAAAATCTGATGGTTGAGCGAGCAGAACGATCAAAGGCTGTCATTGATTTATGTGAAGAGGAGTTCCAGGAGGACGGCGAGCTGCAGGCAAGGTGACTGCAGGTCAAACACTCAACGTATCGATCTCTAAACACGAGCTTTTAATGGATTCATATCTTTATGGTGTGCTGTGTTTATTGTGTTCCGTTTCAGCTTCAGTCAGAATCAGAGTGAACATCTGTTATTTTGGAGCCACTTTGGTGCAAATGAAGGAAAAAACTTTTTTAAAACAATTACGAAAACAAACAGAAGAAGAATGAAACAACCGGTTCAATCAGATCATCTCAGAATCAATGTATCCATCAGAAATAAACATTCATGAAGGGTTGGCTTTGTACACGTTCCCTCCACTGTTTCATCTCCAAGTTGAATAAATCACACACACTGAATCTTTTATCTGTTTTCTTTGAAAACAGTTGAAGGATTCAAACACTGGGAGGATAATTACTGTTAATAATGAGACTAACTCACCCGGTTTCTCGTAAATGTTCTCCCTGCAGGCAGGTTTCTGATCGCAGCCAAAGATTGTTTATGGAGGTGAAAAGCTTCACTCGGTGACAATTTGAAAGGATCAGGAAAGGTGGAGAAAGATCACAGACCACTCAGTGAAAGTATAAATACCTCACCAGTAATTATACGTTAAAGTGCATCAAAGACATGAAGATGATTTCTCTTTTATTTTTTCAGAGTTTAAATTTTTTTTTATCCGAGCTAATTATTAATTATGATAACTTCTTGACTCGGTATCCTGATATTTTACATGTGGTGTAAGCCAGGAAAGGAAAAAGTAGACCAATCACAGGGCTTGTTGTCTGTGTCGTTTCAACGCATAGTTTTTGAGGAAGTGCACGTCATATGGCTTCTACGTATAGTACAGGGCTACGAGAACCTACGGCGTAGATTGGAAGTAGAAGTATAAATTAAGGCTTAATTGTCTCACAGTATTACTCCTTTACGCCTCCTTCATATTTACATCATCAGCAAGGTGCAAAAGTCCTGCACTGGCATGACTATGTGAAAGGGTCTAAACAAAACTACTAATCCAGGTGACCAGCAGCTCCTGTGTCCTGTGAGGTAAAGTTCATGTTTTTATCAATGTAGTCCGGTGTGTTTGTAGAGAGTGATGTCACAGCTGTTTGTGGTTAAAAAACAAACCTTCCTCTGTAACAAAAAGGTCTCTCTCTGGTCGTTTCTGTAATTTTGTCAGACACTTTGAATAACAATCTGAGCCTCTCGGGGACAAAAACAACAACTTTTAGTGGACACACTTTGATCCATTAAGGATTATGTTGCAGACATTACAGTGTGTTTCAATGCTGCAGGATCAGCTCATCTACTGGAGACATTCTAAACATTTTCTGCTTTTAAATCATAAAAAAAAAAAAAAAGATTTCAGACCTGAAAATCCTAGGAGACAAACACATTTCTGAGAGTTGACATCATGCCTTTAAAGCTCTGTGTTTTTATCTTTCTTAAAAAAAAAACAACAGAAATGTGTTTGAAGGTCGCAGGCAGGAACACTCTCCATCTTCGTCTTCTCTGTTTTCTTCTTCTCTCCCCTCTGATCTTTTATGAAGACTGATTTCGCTCCGCCGCCCTGCGAACAAGCGGCCGCCACACTCTCCTCTGTATGTGGCTGTGTTTTCCTTTAATGCCTTCTCCCTGCTCTCAGAGGTATCAGCCTCTTCACTGCGGGTCATGTCAATCAAAGTGACAGGAAACAGAAAGACGGGAAGAAAATGTGTGAAGAAGAGACAGAGAAGAGGAATCTGTGTTGAGATTATGAGCTGACGTAATCATCTAGACCTCGACTCTTTTGGCATCATCAGACACTCTGTCAACACAAAATTAAACCTCCCCGACATTTCACTTCACTTCTACACATTTTGTTCATCGATAACCCGACACAGGAAGGACTTGTCCACATTTACACCAAAACAAACAACAATCAAGGGTCTGATTTAAACACTTGTGGAAAAGTTACCCAATGGTTTTGTACAATTTGGACTAAGTGCAGGAGTTTTCTTGTCACTTTTGATTGGTTCATTTCTCTCCTACACATTCTGTGATGAAATAGGTATATATATTTTATATGTCTCTCCCACACAGAGAGGGGGAGACATTGTTAACAAACTGCTGAAAAGAGGCCTTTTGGATTCATATACTCTAAAAATTGGAACCTTAGAGTTTAGCCTCTCAATCTGTTGTTTGATTTGTCTTAGGCTTTTAGTTGTTGTCTTATAAATAGTATAAGTATATTGTAAGTATCTCATTTGGGATGTGAGTGGGCTACACATGAGTGTTGTCACAGTTCCGGTATACTCCCTGCTTTCCTCCCACTTTCATTAACAAATGAGTGATGACTCGCTGTGAGTAGGAGTGTACTCAGCTTTTTCTAATCTGTACCTGTACTGTTTTACTCCAAGGAAGATGCAGTGCCTCGAAATGTTAGTCCTTTGCACCTGAATAAATTTGCCTTAAGTGATTTGTGTGCTCCAGTACTTTCTGTGGATCCTGTCTGAGAGAAGGATTCCACTGAATTATATTTTTTGAACGTCTAAGGTCCTCCTATAAGAGCACTGACCTCCATATGTGGAGTGGCTGAAGCGCAAGAGTTTTCTTCTACTTGAACAGAATGTATTTTTATTTTTTTTCAACTTTTTGACGACCTTTATTCTCATTATTAAAAGTCAGTGTACCATCACTTTTATTCTGAAGCTGTTCTCTTAAAACATCACATCAAGTTTGTAGATGTTGTCTTCAGGTTAGTTTGGGTTCAGATTGAGGTCTTCAGGTTGTAGCTGCTGCAGGGTCCAGCAGGCAGCTGATTGGTCGACTCAGACTGTCAGCAAGTGGACGAACGCTGCCGGTGCTAGAAGACAACATGTTGACAGTTATAATGGAGAACAGTGACTGTGGTGTCAGAGAGCAGCTCCTCCATTATTACCCATAATTCAATCAGAGACAGTGAAGAGTGCCTCAGTGAGCAGCACATTCCTCTGACCGACACACACACTCACACACACACACACACACACACACACACACACACACACACACACACACACACACACACACACACACACACACACAAACGCACAGACACACTGAGACCGTGTGAGTGTGCAGGTACACGCCTCAGTGTTTTATCTCACCCTCCATCTCTTGAAGGTTGTGAAACAGACACATTCTTTTCTCCTCTCTGAGCTCTGATTGGCTGCTGCTGCGATTATGATCAGAACTTCCACAGGAGTTAAATAAACATCGAACATCATTAAAGAACCCATAGCAGAAAAATAAAACCTTCAAAAGAGTGATGTTTTTTCTTTCTCCAGCGACAGAATAGGATTTGTTCCTCTTTGTTTAACTCGGTCAGAATTTGACAGTTTATCACGTTTTGAAATCGTTATTTGACGGCGGGACGATTTCATCCGTGACTCTTACATGAGCTCATTGCTGCTATCTGAGCTCACTGATTCCCGGGAAAAACACACAATAACTCCACGACACCCAACATAACCAATCACCGCTTTGAAAACGTTTCAAAAATAATAACAATTCAAAAAAACAACAAACACAAACAGTTAACAAAGCAGAAGGTAACAAAACATGCTCAAAAACAGGAAATAATGAACAAAAATTAAAAAGAAACAAACATGCTAACAACAACAAACGTGCTAACAACAACAAACATGCTAAAGCAACAAATGTGCAAAAACAACAAACGTGAAAAAACAACAAGCATGCTAACAACAAAAAACTTGCTAACAAACGGGCAAAAAACAACAAAGCAACAGGAAACAAAGTAATCATTTAAAGAGCCCATATTCTGCCCTTTTTGGGGTTCGTATATTTAATCTATGTACCTACTAAAGTATGTTCACAATAGCTAAAGTTTGAATGTGTACTTGTCGCTCCATGCACCGGCTCGCTTCTGACTCTCTCTCTAAGGCTCTGAAGTGCCCACGTTCAGAGTCCCCACGTGTGCCAAGTCTGATCTGATTGGTCGGCCTGTCGGCTCTGCCGTAATTGGTCAGTCGCTCAGCACGGTTCTCGGAAATGTCACGCCCCTATTACCGGTAATGCAACCACTTTGGCTCCGAGTGGAGCAAAAACATTAGCACCTTAGCACTACTGTGCTACCGCAGGCTACGGCATATCGTGGGCGTGCTACAGAAGTTAATGGGCCTGCAACATGAGCTGCTGGGCTTACCACAACGAGCCAATGGGCTTAGATCAGTGATATCACACTGACAAGACGTCACACTGGCAAATTTTTTTCGAGGGGGGCTAGAACCGAGCGTTACGTGCAGCTAATGCTACAGCTAACAGGAGGACGTAGGAGAAGCCGCGTTTCCGCGTTTTGTTTTTTTTTGCACATAGATGTGCCTAAACATGCACAGGACACTTGGAAAACACACTAAAGAGCATATAAAACCAGAAAAAGCATAATATGACCCCTTTAACAAAGCAAAATGAACATGTAAAAATGAACAAAGGTGCAAGAATCAAAAATACAACAAAAATAAAACTGAGAAAAAAGCAACAAACGTGTAAAAGAAGCAAATAAAACAAAAGAAACAAACAGACAAAATACACATGACAAGAAAAAAGCAACAAAAAACATAAAAGCCAGTAAACCAGCTCTTTAAGAAAAAAATAAAAACACAGACAGAAACAGAAACAAGAACAAACAAGACTAGCCCGGAGGCTTGTCATAAAAGTAGAACTTTAAAGTCTGATATGATCAGAGTAATAATCAAATGATATCGATTCATGTTTTAATACCATGGCAACAGAACTATACAAGTTGTTTGCACACCAGTGCTGGGTTATGTCTTGTTTTTAATGATCAAACACACTGGACAAATATATGCTCTGGTACTCAAGCGTAGCCGATGTGTTTGTGCCACTCAAAAAGTGTGAAAGCATTTCCCTGTAATTTTGGATGGATTTATTTGCTTCCTCCTCACATTTCTAATGAAACAGATAAGATTTAGGGCGTGTTAATACTATTGGACATTAAGATAACAGAGATTGAACCCTCTGAAAACATGTGGTATCGAAAAGTATTGAAGTATCAAAAGTTTTGACAAACCTAAAAGCCGGTTGCTGAAGACATCTTTGTGTGTGTGTTTGTCAAACCTTGAATAAAGATTGAACCCGAATACAGATGACATGATTTCCAGTCAGAAATGTACCTATGTGACGCATGAACATTGTTTGGAGAGAGAGAGAGAGAGAGAGAGAGAGAGAGAGAGAGAGAGAGAGAGAGAGAGAGAGAGAGAGAGAGAGAGAGAGAGAGAGAGAGAGAGAGAGAGAGAGAGAGAGAGAGAGAGAGAGAGAGAGAGAGAGAGAGAGAGAGAGACAATGGAACAGTTAGTCCACACACACACAGGGAGGACTCCTTTCATATGCAGTGTGCCCTACGACAGCTGAGGATGTCATCTAAGAAACGATCTGACAGATCAGACCTGTTCCTTAACACAGTGTGTGTGTGTGTGTGTGTGTGTGTGTGCGTGTGCATGCATTAGTGTTTTTATTTCTCTGCTTTTTCATAGAGTTCACATTTAGTTGGTGTAAAGGCTGCTTATTAGTTTTTATTAAGCGCTTATTAGTCACGTATTCCACATGACCATAGTCAATAGCTAATAGGCCATTAACTACGAGTTTGACCTCAATACCCTCCTTACTGCTTATTGATAGTAAGTTAGGAAGTTGTTGGAAATGTATTTTGATATATGCTTTGCTTAGCTCTATAGGAACAAACTAAGCAAAGCATATGAAGATCATGTTCAACAACCTCCTAACTTATTATCAATAAGCAGTAAGGAGGGTATTGAGGGCAGACTCGTAGTTGATAGCCTATTAGCTTTGACTATGGTCATATAGATAAGGTACTAAGCACTTAATTATGACTAATAAGCATCCATTATGCTGCTAATTAGAATCCTAATAAGCTATAGTGAATATTGTGACCTTCATTTAAAGTGTTCCCGCCGTTTGAATTCATGACAAAACTTTTGTCATCGTTTGGTGGTAAATATATCAACGTTGATTGACTCTGGAGGTGTTTTTGTGCCTCACTCCAACCAAACCTCATTCAAAAAGTTGTCACTTCAGGAAACAGGTGAATCTTGTGTCTGTTTTGGTTGTCAGATCATGAACTCTCTTGATCTCGTTCTGAGGCTCGTTGACGTGCACAAACTGCCATAGTTAAATATTTATGTGAAACAGATAAGGTGAAGATGAGGAGGAAGAGAACGGAGAGAGGGGGGGGGGGGGGGGGGTGAAGATGAAGTGGGAGGATGTTGAGTGAGGGAGTTGAGGGGAACAGGAAAGGAAATTAGGGAGGAGGGAGGAGACCACAGGGAGGAGGCCACAAGAGAAGACATGAAGAAGGTTTAATAGTCTTAAAGATAATTGTTATGAGATCAAGACTTGAACTGATGATGTCATTTATACATTAACGTTCTGACATCACACATTAATAATCTGTATTCAATCAAAAGAGAGAGAGGGGATGTGTGTCCAGATGTGTTCAGCTCCCCCGAGGCTCTGTCCAATGGGCTACCTAAACATTTTGGGTTTAAGCCAATCAGAGAGAGAGGCAGAGAGCAGTGCAGGCTGCACAGCTGTGTTGTCTTTGTGACATCACAGCGGGGATGCCGGCCAATAGGAATGCAGCCAGAGTAACAGAAAGGGAGGAAAGTTCAGAGTGTCACTATATGAAATTAAATCTTCTTTATCTCTCTGACGACACTCCTTATTTAATCTCTAATCCGAATCATATTTCACATGTCTCTTGAGTTCCACTTTAATTCTTGTTTTGTGACAGCCGCCCTGACTGTCAAATTGAACTTTTTCTTTTCACACTGCGCCACACCTGCTTTTAAAAAGTAAGGATGTACTGATTTGTATTACAAAATGTGACCTTTGAGGCATTTTTTGGGGTCATATTTATCTTGTGTTTATGATGGGCCATTGCTCTCTGACTTTAAAACGAAAAATAAAAATTCAGATTACTTCTTTTAAAACATTTTTTTAAGTGTTTGTGTTTAAATGGATCTTCATGTTTTTGTAATGTCAATACTTTACCTTAAGTGCAGGACAAGAAAACAAAGTCAAAATGCAGAAGCAGACACACGTGATCCCGTTAGTTTAAAACTATAAAAGCAGGAGTATTCATATTTTGCAACAAAAGAGTTCGACTTCTGTACTTTGTGACGTTGCGTTGGTGTCGCTCTGCCTCTTTTGCTTAGAGCTGTCTTTGAGAGTTTTGTGTAGAAGTGTTTTTAGACTTTTTAATCCAAACTGTTTTTTATTGGTTTTTGCACAGAAATGTACAGTGTTACAACAATCACCAAAGTTAGTGTATTTGAATATAAAAAATTATATCACACTGAGAAAGCTGAGTTTGAGGAGTTCCAATGTGTTCTTGTTCAGCAGATGATTTTAGTCTCACACACACACACACACACACACACACACACACACACACCCCATCAAAAATGTGTACGTATTTGCAGTACTTTGGGACATATATTTGATCTTTTATTTCTGCTCATCAGTCAGGATGTCCACTTGGTCACACAGACTTGTTCTGAGTAATCAGAGTCGCATTGTTGCTTTAAAGGACACGGTGTGTTTCCTGCTGAATCAGATCAGGTGTGTAGAAACCTGCAGGACAGGTGAACTGGTTTTCACATCAAACATCTTTTTATCTGATCTCCATCCCTCACCAGGTGAATATTTCCTCAGGTGTCTGTAGAGAGTTTGTCACTGACACACTTATCCTGTAGAGTTTCATTCCTCTGCAAGCAGCTGTGGAACTCGTTCTTCTTTTAACACCCCGTCACACCTCTCCGCTGCACCCTGATGAGTTTCTATAAATACTTTCATGTGATGACTTCATATCTGCAAACAAAACCGTGTCACCTGCTGTCCCTGAACTCCACCTGGATGTTTCCACGAAAGCTGACGATGATGCGCCGCAGCCTCAGAGGTTCAAACGTTTAACATTCAGAACTCAAAGTCTGGACTTAAAAAACATGAATTTAAAAATATTGAAAGTTTTATGTTTGATTCAATTTTGTTTTATTTCTTCTCCAGGAATCAGAAGGAAACAAAGCAAATAAAAAAAATAATTTTTACTTTGTAGTTCAGACAAACCCTTAAAACTGCAGGAGAAATGTTCCTCCTGTGCCTGCAGTGATATTTTTTTTTTTTTTTTACAGTATTTTACTTATCCATATCCTAGAATCTAAACAACCTACCCTATAAATACATACTTATAAGTAAGTAACTCATGTAGGTCAATAATCCATAATAATTAAGGGGGAAAATCAGCATGATTTTTTAATGTGAATTTCCTCGTCCTATTAGACAGAACTAAACAATCCTCAAACTCTTAAAACACAGTGTGTTTCATTTTGGTTTTTGTATATAAGAAACTATGTTACTTGAGTTATTTTTCTTAAGCTAAAATAACTCAACATGCAACATGAGCTCTTGTTTTGAAACATCCGAAAAATAAAACTTTAATTCTACTCTTCATGACTTTATTAAAGCTAACAGTGTTGAACTTTATTATTTTAAAAACTGAACTAGATTCAGGTAAATTGTGTCGATATCATCATATTAGGATATCTTAAAGATTCTTTTGAGGCTGAACTTGAGTTGTGAAGATGGATTTCTCATTTTCACCAATAAAAAACAAGCTTTGGAAGCATTAGCACCCTCCAGTGGCCATCAGAGAAAGCAAAATTGAAGAAAAAAATGACCGACAACATTTGTGTGTTTGTGTGTGTTTCAGTGTGTCAGGGGATGAGTAACCAGCTGACGCTGTTGGGGACTAGTGAATATCACTACGACAACATGGTGAGGATGTACTCCAACTGCTCCGTGGTCCTGGAGAACCTGGAGGTCACCTACACCCTGGAGCACCAGGACCTATCCTTCCTCCAGGTCTGTGCCAGACTTGTCATAATTCTAAGTGCAGCTGCGGAGCATCGCTTGTTTCAGCAGTTGATTGTTTTTTCAGTCAAACACACTTTAATCGTTACCAGAATCATCCTTCAGCGTATTTCCAGCAGCTGTGAAAACTCACTCGAGACGTCTTCCCTCTGAGCGGCTGCAAATGTGAGCAGGGAGCGTTTTCTAAAACTCTCTTCCTGTTGCATTTGAGGACGCACTGACATCTGTAAACTGATGATTTTCCGCCAAACAGCTTCTCCTTTGGAAGTCATGGGGGATGTTTTTAAAAAAACAATAAAGTTTACAGGTCAGAGTGTCCGACTACATAACAGTTCAGAACAGCATCTGGTCACAGCTGCATTGTGGGGCAACAATAATGTCACTGTGTGTGTGTGTGTGTGTGTGTGTGTGTGTGTGTGTGTGTGTGTGTGTGTGTGTGTGTGTGTGTGTGTGTGTGTGTGTGTGTGTGTGTGTGTGTGTGTGTGTGTGTGTGTGTGTGTGTTAACTGTGTCTCTAACTGTCGAGCAAATTTCAAGAATACTCAGAAATTCATGATTGGACTAACTCATGTAAGACTGAGTATTTGGGCTAAAAGGGAGACTTACATTTGACAAGAAACAAAACTAAAGTCAGAAATATTACCCAGAAGAAAAGCCTTGTATCTGTACCTGCAGTTGGTGTTTTTATCGAACTATACTTTTTACTTGGACGGAACATTATCACACTATCATTAGCACCCGGACTTTAAAGAAACCTTAAATTGGGGCTATTCAGAAGAAAACAACACACAAGGTGATAGTTTTTGATCATCAGGAACTACATCACACTGGATAGATGCAAAAGATATCGGCGGTTACATCTCTGAGCAATTCAAATGGTGTTTGTTGTACAGCAGGACCCAATACAACAAATCATCAAATCAATGGATCCTCACACGATGGACATTCAGAGAGCACAACGTCTCTGACCTCGATGCCCTGCGCCTGACATAACGCCATCTGATTTGCCCGGAGATTTAACCATGGATATCTTTGCATCTGTCCAGTGTGATTAGTGAAACATTTCTCCTACATTTTCTACTTTATATTTAAAAAAATTCTGAGTTACCTTTGAATTTACTGCTCCTTTTTATTTATTTATTCATTTATTTTTCGACTGGCCCTAATATGATGTCGTACCAAAAAGTGGTTTCCAAAATAAAACATTTTTTACAACCACAGGCGTCGTTGAACCTTTAATGCTGCTGAATGATTTGAAAAATCTTTTGTCATTCCTCAGTCCATCCAGGAAGTCGGTGGGTACGTTCTGATCGCCATGAACAAGGCGGCAACCATCCCGTTGGTCAACCTGAGGCTGATCCGCGGACAGAACCTGTACGAGGGCCAGTTCGCTCTGCTGGTGATGTCCAACTACAACAGGAACCACTCGTCTGTGACCCTGAACTACACCAGCGGGCTGAGACAGCTGCAGCTCAGCAGTCTGACAGGTACACACTTAAACACACACTCACAACACAAAGTATGATACACACAAACTATTAGACACAAGGCAACACACTGAGTGTGTGGAGCCGGTGTAGTACAACCGGGCTACCAGCAATTAAACAGAACCCGTGAGGAGTTAAAGTCCCGAAGTGAAGATTCCAGTAAACAGTACACACATTAAATGGGTAGTTAGAATTGGCCCCCAGCAACCACACAAAGCTTGTGAGTAGTTTAGGGGGCCTCAGAGGGAAGATTCCAGTAAATACATCGATCCAATTGGTAGTTCAACCGAGCACCCAGCAATTATACTGATCCAGAGAATGCTTTAGGAGCTCCACAGTGTAGATTCCAGTTATAACAGATATCCAATTGATAGAAAATGGGGCTCCCAGTATGTTTACCAAGCCAGTGATTAATTTGAGGAGCCTTAGTGAAGATTACAGCAAATACACGCAGTCAATGTACAGTATGGTTGAAGGCAGCTCCCACCAATTATAGCAAGCCAGTGAGTAGTGTGAGGAGCCTCAGTGACGATTCCAGTAAATACACACAGCCAATGTGTAGTTCACTTGGGCTTCCAGCATTTATTTATAGGGCAGTGAGTAGTTCAAGGACCCTCGTAGTGGAGAATGGTCTGGGAATGTTCTGGTTTCCAAGTGTCTTCACAGAGCAGATTAGTGTTTCAAGGAGGCAGAGAGTGAACAGTGTATATCCCACTAGATATATCCACTACCCAAGGACGCAATCTGAGGGAAAGAAGAAGTTGGGATTTGTCGTTGTATGAAGCAGAAAGGAATAAGATGGCCTTCAGTTAATTGTGGTTCGGGCTTTAAAATATTAAATAAACCATTGCGCATTATTACTATGTGCATTTCTGTCAAAAAACATTTCAGTTTGACGTCCTTGTTGACAGAGAGATCAGCTGTGTATCTTCAGTGATTACTTACTTTCACAACTCTGTTTACTGCTCATTGTTTCCGCCTTATTTCATTTAACAAGCTGCTCAGGAGTATCTACTGTTGCTAAACGCGCTGGCAGCAGGCCGGCTGGGTGGAGTTGGTACAACCTTAAGTCAACCCCAGATTGTGCTCTGGCAGCAGGAAATAGACCTCACCCGTACTAGTTAAGTCTGATGACGTGGATGCTTGGCTGTGCATGAATCCAGGATTGTTTCAGAGTGATACCCAGCAGTATTAACTGTTCTTTCTGTGAGCTCTGTGAAGTGTTTCAGCTTGCTTGTGAGTCTGGTCCAATAAGATGACTTGTTTTTGAGTTACTTCCACTTTCATTGCATCAACAAGTGTTGAAAATGAAGCCAATGAGGAAGTGATTAAAACCTGCAGTCCCATCAGTGTCTCCAAAGCCAGGAATCTCCATTAAAGGTCCCATATTATGCTTTTTCTGGTTTTATATGCTCTTTAGTGTGTTTTCCAAGTGTCCTGTGCATGTTTAGGCACATCTATGTGCAAGAATTCAAAGTCCGCGGAAACGCGGCTTCTCCTCCTGTTAGCTGTAGCATTAGCCGCATGTAACGCTCGGTTCTAGCCCCCCTCGATAAAAATTTGTCAGTCTGACGTCATTGTCAGTGTGAGATCACTGATCTAAGCCCATTGGCTCGTTGTGGCAAGCCCTGCAGCTCATGTTGAAATTTCCGAGACGCGTGCTGAGCAACTGACCAATAACGACAGAGCGGATCGGTAGACCAATCAGAGCAGACTTGGCCCACGTGGGGTCTAACAGTGTGGGCTCAGCAGAGTGTAGCTGACGGACTCAGAGCGTAGAGGGAGCAAGGAGGAGCAGTACATGAAAACAGACACTTTTTTCGGACTTTAGCTATTGTGAACGTACAAAAGTAGGTACATAGATTAAATATATGAACACCAAAAAGGGCAGAATATGGGCTCTTTAACACCTTTATAATGTCTTTTTTTTTTTTTTTTTTTACAGCAGAATTAACCTTATCTATTAAGAATTGTACCAAGACTTAGAGTTGTGTATTATTAGGGGCATGGCTGAGTTGACTAACTGGTGAGTGAGTAGTAGCTGTTTACCAGGAGGCTTACTGCCCTGCCTTAGCTCCACCTCTTTGTCTGTTTCTAGGTTGATCTAAAGTTAGGTAGACTCAGCATTTTCTGTTTGCTAAGCTCCATCCTTGGGCTTCATAATTCCTCTAAAGGAACCAATTGGTGATGTCACTGAGAAAACGTCCATGTTTTATACATGGTCTGGAGACAACATACAGTACGTAGGTTTCTGGTTATTTCCAAATTCAGAATTAATTTTTAATGATGTGCTGTTTGATCTCATTAATTATAATGGCTTGATATTTGGTCCATCTTCATCTCATTTTGGAGCCAGAAGTGACCACATCTGGACGTGAAGGTGGACAATCTCTGCTACACATCCCTATTAAGAGGTTGCCATAGTAATGAGTTTTCCACACGCCCTTAATCCACCCCTGCTTTGTGGTCTATTGGATTTGAGGTTTAAGGCTCGCCTCAAATCTTGGGTTGGTCTTAGGTGGAGACAACATTTCCAAAATGGTGACTGCCATCTATCAGCTTCATAACGCCTCTTCAGAAACCAATGGGTGATGTCACTGAGATTACGTCCATGTTTTTTTACAGTCTATGGTTCTTCCTTGGCTCTATGTACGTATAACCACTAAGTCTCAAGAAAAGTCCTGCCAGAAAGAGAGAACATGAAAACGGACCTTTGAGCAGGGGAAATCTCTGTGATGTAATAACTCTGGGTTAACGTGCCACTTACAGTATCACATACGTTAGTTGTTTCCTCAACTTTGTGACGGATGACTTATTTGAATGAATTTCTAAGACTTTGGATCTGAGGTTTTTGTTTTAAGGTCTTTAAACTTCCTGGACCCTCAAATTTGACTTGAGTTCATTGACTTGACTGACGTCTGACACCCAGATGTAATACTCTACTGTGTCTCTCCATCGTCTTTTCCTCACAGAGATCCTGAAAGGAGGGGTAAAGATGACCCACAATCCCTTGCTGTGTAACACCGAGACCATCCAGTGGTGGGACATCCTGGACAAAGCCAGCAATCCCAACATGCTTTTCAAGACGGCTGACTTTGCACGGGATTGTAAGTGGGATCATATCTGAAAGGCTGTGCTCTCCACGGTTTCATTGAATATTAATGTGTGTGTCTTTCCAGGTGAGAAGTGTGATCCCGGGTGTGTTAATGGTTCGTGTTGGGCAGCAGGACCAGATCACTGCCAGAGATGTAAACACACACTTACACACACACACACACACACACACACACACCTTTACATCTTTTGGACTTCCTCAATCACTGTCACACATATTTAACTCCCTCCACTGACTTTTCCCACCATGCATTAGTCTTTGTTTGTCTGTCTAAAGAACACCAACTTATCTGTCTGATTCTCTAAGCTCTAATCCTCTTCTCTGATCCATCTGAACCTTCTCTGCCTCCTTTCTTCTATGTTTGACTCTTTAATTTAGCTTTTCTTTGATTAGTCAATACATAACTACAACACAGGCTTCTCTTTTGAACAATGGGAGGAGACCTGTTGGCTATTTGTATCTACAGTCAGTGCAAGTGACAAATAAAGATTGAGGCAAAACAGTTCTCTTTTAAGGAGTTTGAAATCAAATGTGAAGTCCTGGACTTTGTCATGTCTCAACACGCAGGGCTCCAAAAACTTTTCTTTCATTCTACAACTAAGTGAACAAAACAACTAAACCAAACTGCCTGTAGCCATGCAGCGGCTGTCATGTTTTTAATGAAATATCTCTCTGTGTCTCCTCAGTCACAAAGTTGCAGTGTGCGGAGCAATGCAGCAGAAGGTGTCGGGGTCCCAAACCCATCGACTGTTGTAACGAACACTGTGCTGCAGGCTGCACCGGACCTCGAGCCACCGACTGCCTCGTCAGTTTTATGAATGTTTTTGTATCAATACTGTGGTCAACTAGTAGCTGCAACATTGTCTGGAAATTTGTTTGTACTAGTGTTGGGCATACTACTTTTAAATATAGTGAGCTAAGCTAGAGCAACATTCCAAAATTGGCTCACAACATCTAAGATGTTTTAATTTATAACTAGGCTTTTAATACGAGTCATTATTTTAATTGCGATTAGTAGTTTAATTTTAATAGTTAACGAATCATGCACATTGCACATTTATAATACCGTATTTTTTGCATTAAAAATATTTTATTTTGAAAATCATAGCTAAAAAGTTTGATAAAACTGGATACTGCCGGACTTCAGCCAGCTTGTACTTCACAGGCCTCTCATTTCAGTTGGAAAAATGACAATCTCTCTTTGTGTTTCTTCTTTAGGCCTGCACAGATTTTAATGATGATGGAACCTGTAAAGATACATGTCCTCCTCTGACCCTCTACGACCCCAAAACCCACCGGGTGGTCAACAACCCCAATGTCAAGTTCACCTTTGGGGCGACCTGCGTCAAGGCCTGCCCGCGTAAGGACATTGAACCTTCTCTTCTATAGGTTCCTGACATTCATAAAAATACTTCTAGTCTATTCTAATAACAGCATCTTCTAGTCCTTCTAGTGCCCCCTGTAGGCTGCATGGCATCCACAATATAAAAGTATAAGAACAAATCATCAATCAATCAATCTTTATTTGTATAGTGCCAATTTCATAACAAATGTTATCTCAAGACACTTTACAAATAGTCTAGAACGTACTCTTTATTAATCTGAATGGATGACATGTCAGCTAAAGGAAACTTCTGCTTTTTAGGTGGATGGATGGATGTATTTTCTTGATGGACGGATTTATAGATAGATGTAGGGCCTGATTTCTGGAGGAATGGATTTTTTGATGGATGGATGGATTTATGGATGGGTGGATGGAGGGAGCGATTTATGGATGCATTGATGGATGAATGGATAGATAAAGTGATGGATGAATTTCTTGATGGGTGGATCAATTTATGGATACATTGATGGGTGGATTTATGAATTTACGGATGGGTTGACTGTTTATGGATTTAGAGATGGATTGATTATATGGATGGATCAACTAACTAAGTGGTTCATGGATGGTTGGATCCCAAACTTTGAAATAGTGAACATTTCAGTGTACAGTATTTCCAGGTATGAAGAAGTATTTACAGATAAACTTTAATGTCTCTGGAGGTAAAATCTGATGAATATCCTCAAGTGATGTCACTTGAGTCAGATGACTACAAGTTATAAAATGCCAATAATCTAAGGATGTAAAGACATCTGTGGCTCATCTCTGCCTCAGGATAGAAGCTTAATAAGACACACTACTAGCCCACCTATGATTTTATTGAGACGGAGGTTGGTAGAAGTTAAAGCATGTTTCTGTTTCAACACAGATAACTACGTGGTGACAGGTGGATCATGCGTTCGCACCTGCAACGCCGGGACGTATGAGGTGGAGGAGAACGGAGTCCAACGCTGCAAGGCATGTGACGGACCCTGTCCTAAAGGTAGAGTGACAAGAAGTGAGAAGAACAGACAGAGACATGAAAACGTAATCTAACACAGTCTTCCTCCTCGTCCAGCCTGCGATGGAGTTGGGGTAGGCGCCTTGATCAACACAATGGCGGTCAACGCATCGAACATCGAGTCCTTTAGGAACTGCACTAAGATCAACGGGGACGTCTCGCTCATTGAGACCTCCTTCACTGGGTGAGAAACTCTTTTAATGAAAAAGACCTGGCTGTGTTAAAGGCAAAGACTCACTTTTTAAAATAGTGATCTTCTCACAGACATAAAATATAAGAATAGATTGCGTCTGCTAATAGATTCAAAGATTACTCATCATTGTAAAGATGTTCTTCATGAATATTTGTCAGAAAATGAATCTTTGAATTTAAGTTTTTTTTCATTGGCTCTTCCAGAGATGCACACTACAAAATTCCCCCGATGGATCCAGCTAAACTGGAGTACTTCAGGACAGTGAAGGAAATCACAGGTAGGTCAGAAGGGATCACTTAAAACACTTAATGGCAGGGAAGATTTTATAGATTGGCAGAAGTTTTTTTTTTTAAATCTTGAACTGTGACCGTGGGAAGAGTTTCACATTTAGAGGTGAGTAGATCTTATTGAACAGTGCAGGTACACTCATCGTGTGTGTGTGTGTGTCTCAGGTTTCCTGCTTATCCAGTCCTGGCCAGAGAATCTGACGTCTCTGTCCGTGTTTGAGAACCTGCAGATCATCAGAGGAAGAACGACACGAGCGTGAGTCAGCTGATAAATGGCTCTTTATAAAAATAGTTTGTTGACCAACCCCTATCAAACTGTCAAATAATAACTGAACATTTTATTATCCTTATTGATTTTTATTTTAAAGACGACTGTTAGACAAACCAAACTGAACCAAGAACTAATCGTCCCTCCCAGGGAAAATACACTTAACCTCTGCCTCCTCTGCATCTTGACAAATAAGAACTATTCTTTGTTATAAGGTTATAAACAAGGACTGTGTATAAATGTTGTGCTGAATCTCTCTTCTGCAGTCAGCACAGTCTGGCGGTGGTGAGGGCGAGGAGCCTGCGCTGGCTGGGTCTGCGCTCTCTGAAGGAGGTGAGCGCCGGCCGGGTCATGTTAAAGGAAAACTCTGAGCTGTGCTTCACCCGACCCGACCAGTGGACGCGCCTCTTCAGGTCCAAGGACCAGATCGTCAGCATGAAAAACAACGCCCCAGCTGACGTCTGCGGTGAGTCTCTGGGTGTGTGGCGGGATCACTGGTGCTACCTATGAGAAGTGAATAAATATGAATGTCTCCTGGTCTCCTTCACAGAACAGCACAATCAAACCTGTGACTCAGAGTGTACTGATGACGGCTGCTGGGGTCCGGGCCCCACCATGTGTGTCTCCTGTCGGCATTTCAACCGCAGAGGGCGCTGTGTCACGCTCTGTAACCTGCTGCAGGGGTGAGAGAGCGCTTTGAACCTCGGCATCTTCGCTCTGCTAGGATTGAAAGTTTTGGGCAGTTATTTAATTTAAATATTGCTATTCTTTAAAAGTTAGCTTAGAAATGTGCTACTTTTACTGTTTACCTTTTTGCACTGAGAGCACCTATTGTTTTGACCAAGTGGTCAAAGCAATAGGTTTCTCATGTCTCATGTTTTGCACTTATCTCAGCCAGTGAACTTTTTTCTGGCTTTTCCTCTAAAAATTTTTTCAAAATGTCCTCAAATACTGACACACCATAGAGGTTTCACAGTTGTGACATATGCGTTTCTAACTCAGACCCAGCTGTTTGAAATCTACAAAAGAACTTAAGAAGGTCCAAAGATGATGTCATGAAACTAAGACTTTAATATACTTTACAAAATATATACAAGCAGCGAAAAACTTATTTACAATCCACACTTCTCAAAACTGAAATATGATTCAATGTACTTAAACTAATAACTGATCAGTGTGTCCTGTGTGGGCTCCCGTCCTGTCTGTGTGTTTTTCTGCAGCGAGCCCAGAGAAGTGAAGGTGAACAGCAGCTGTGTGGAGTGTCACCCTGAGTGTCAGCTGCAGACGGGGTCCCCGACCTGCAGAGGAGCGGTCAGTCTGCTGCTGCTTGGCTTCAGTTCTTATTCTTCAGAGTTTACTGTGTGCAGCATTGGACAGCAGAGGACAGTCACTGCATTGTGCGCCTAGTTCTTCGTTTTCTCATATTTGTCCACGCTTTATGATGACATCAGCTGTAAAAGTATAAAATAAAACAAAACAATGTTGGGCAGTTTAATAAGCTTTTATTTTCTTTCAACAACAAAATGATCACGATCCATCTTGGCTGCAAAAAACTCAAATGTGGTCTCAAAGTAAACATGCCTTTATGTAATGTATAGATGCAAATTAACTTGCTTGGATATTATAAAATTACCTTTTATTAAGGGCTTAAAAAAAAGCGTAACATAATTTAAAAAACGTAAAGCAGTATAAAAGTTATTGAGATGTGAAAAAGCTAGAGACAAAAAACCCTCATAAATTTAGATTTTATGTTTCTTGTTTGTCAGATCAGGTCGAGCTGTGTAAAGAGCGTTTAAATATATTTTGAAATGACTGACATTTCTATCTCTCCTCTCCTGCAGGGTCCAGACAAGTGTTCGCAGTGTGCCCACTTCAAAGACGGTCCACACTGCGTGCCGCGCTGTCCTCATGGCGTTCTGGGAGACGGAGACATGCTGATCTGGAAATACCCCAACGGGACAGGACAGTGTCTATCCTGCCACCAGAACTGCACCCAAGGGTGAGACGCCGGCTGCTGATTGGTTGCTCAGAGCTGACGGAGCTCTCTGATTCAGAGTGACTCACACTGTGATGTGTTTGTGTCTGCAGGTGTTCGGGTCCCGGACTGTCCGGATGCACTGGGTAGAACTATAACCTCCATTTCTAATCTCTAATGAGCTCATTTCATTTTATCACAAAATATCTTCAGAGATTCACAAAAATAAAACAAAACTATGGTGAAAAATCTTGAAAGATTTATTCCAACAAAGAAACTCTGATCATGTGAGTTAATCCTCAACATGTTTAAATAATTGTACACTTTCTTTAAATGAAGATATATGTTCAAAGCGATACCACAGATGATAGAGATTGATTTTAAATATTCTCTCAGCAAATTTCCAATGACAACTGAAGGGATTTTTTTTTTTAATCTAAATTTGAATATAAGTAGCTTACATTTCCATATGCATATGCTGCATATTCCAAATAAATTGATCAACACTGCACATTACTTGAATGGATTGTTTATACTTGGTCTGATAGAAAAATGTTTTCTCTATTCTTCTATGATTGTGTTTGGGCTTCATGTGACAATGAATACGGTGTTCCACAGGGGAGTGTTTTGGGGACTTTACTCTTTATTTGCTCCCCCTGGGTAAAACTGTAAGTCATTATAGTGTCAAATGTCATCTTTATGCCAATGATACACAACAAAACATACATCTCTGTGTGACCATTGTGTGTTAATTTCTTTTCTAACTGGTAATGACATTAACAGAAGGATGAGTAAAAATCTTTTTAAGAATGAACAGAAAACAGAAAAATTTGGTTTCTTTTAGAAATTATTTCCAAATTCTTTAAATTGTCTACAAGGAGAAGAAGTTCCTCAAGTTTCTGATTGCCAACAAATGTATATATTTATGTGAAGAAACTCTAAGTGTGAAACCTTAATGAAGTGGAAAACTATTTAAAAGGGTTCTATGAGAGATTATTGTGTGTTCATGTATAAATCTGGATAATCGCCTGTGCTCTGTACATCCTAACAGTGCTTCCACCCACTCCACGCTGGCGGTGGGCGTGGTCGGTGGGCTTTTAATCGCTGTCATCGTGTCATTGGTTATCTTTGTGTTGCTACGGCGACGACGAATCCGGAGGAAGAGGACTTTGCGGCGCTTGCTGCAGGAGAGAGAGGTGGGAAGGAGTGTGAAGATAATAAGTGAAAATTGTTGTGAAATCTTTATTGAGTACAATTGTTTTCCATAAGAGAGCCGAGATGTTGAGTTAGACGTTTATTCCCAAAGAGCTGTACAGTTTTTTGTTTCAGTGTAAATCATGTTTACATAAATTGTTTTTTTTTAAGGATTTAAATAAAGTGTTTTTAAATGTGTTTGCTGTAGCTGGTGGAGCCGTTGACTCCGAGCGGTGAAGCTCCTAACCAGGCGTTGCTGAGGATCTTAAAGGAAACAGAGTTCAAGAAAATCAGGGTGCTTGGCTCCGGGGCCTTTGGGACCGTGTACAAGGTGCAAATGTTTGATACATAGAGAATATGTACAAATGATTAATGACAAATACATTTATTATGATAAACAAGGTCATCTTCTAGTAGAAAAAGATCCAGCCTTGACCTTCACTTCACCTTCAGCATGGATTTTAAAAGGATCCAGATGAAGTCCTTCAAACGTCCTTCAAATGTTTGGTTATAAACGTAGGCAGGGTACTAGGTCACTTAGAGAAAGAATATACATATAAGATGTTTTTCAAAAGAAGTGTGATGTTTAAAAAGTTCAGACTGTACATCAGTAGTGGCCAGATTGGAAAAAGCCAGTTACATATAAATAAGTGTCATCTGCATAAAAATGTACATCAGAGTTTGAAATTGTAGTTACAATATTATTAATTTCATTGCTGAACATAAGAGAGCCAAGACCAGACCCTTCGTGACATTTTAACTTAGGCTGTGTGTAATCTGAAGCCATGCTAACAGCTGTTTAAATGCTTTTGTGATGAAGACAATCATGTTGTAAAACTTTGATGAACCTCTAACTTTTCATGTAGCACCATCCTTTGGAAAACAATTTCAATGCGTCCAATTCTTTGGTTTCAGACCAAATACCTTCAGAACTAATGACATTTGTTCAAAGCTCAGCTGTGCCATGTTTACTGCTCAGTTAGCAAATATTATAATGCTAACAGGCTACAGCAAGATGTTGAACTAGTCCTTGTAAACATCTGTGTGTTAGCATTATTTTAATAAGCATGTCAGCTCTTGTTAAGTCATTCTAGGAGACATTGGAAAGCTTTAAAGTTTACATTTTGTATTCATTCATTGTTATATCTTTATTTGCTTATTATTGTATTTGACATATGACTAATATAATTGTATTGAATTCAATGGATTTCAGGGTCTTTGGATCCCTGAAGGAGAGAATGTGAGGATCCCAGTTGCCATCAAAGTTCTGCGAGAGGCCACATCACAGAAAGCCAACAAAGAAATCCTGGATGTGAGACCCCTCCTCTTTTTCTTCTTCTTCATTTATTGTTCTTTATTTTTCAGTTTCCCCTCTTCCTTTGTTTTTCCCTTTCTCCTTCTCTTTATTCTTCTTCTCATGACTTCCTTATTTACAGCCAGAAAATTACAGATTTATGTGCTCAAGTAATTAGTTTGTTATTATTATTTAATCTAAAATATATATATATATATTGTCATATCAATACAAAACAGTGATGAGACGGTGTAGATTTGACTCAGTATTTAGACATGTCCCAGTAAGTGCAATCCACATTTTTAAAACCTCTCACATACAAATTAAGTCTTTTTAGGAAATTTTATAAAATTTTACAAATCTCATTAAGGATCTTTTTGAGGCTTCAAAAGGGTCCGTGGGAACCCTGTACTGAATGTTTTTCTATTGTGTGTATGCAGGAGGCGTACGTGATGGCGAGCGTGGATCACCCTCACGTGTGTCGTCTGCTGGGGATCTGCCTCACGTCGTCTGTCCAGCTGGTGACTCAGCTGATGCAGTACGGCTGCCTGCTGGACTACGTGCGTCACCACAGGGAGCACGTTGGGGCCCAGTGGCTGCTAAACTGGTGTGTCCAGATCGCTAAGGTGAGCCCCAGACAATACGCCCATCATGAAATCCTCTGAAACCCTACGCTCTGAGCTCATGTTTCAGAAAATCTCTAGTTCCCCCTCTCTGCCCGGGGCATCCTCTCACGATAAGCCTGCTGAGTCCTATTAACCTGAAACCAACAGGAAACAGTGTGTGTGATGATGCAGTGCTAATCTCTTTAGTCTTTGTTATTTTTGTCTTATTTGGATCTTGATTTGCTGGGAAAATTACAAACAACAAGGTCATGAGCTCAGAGTAAAATCTTCATGTTGTTCTGAGCTGCAGTTTACTCCATCAGAGCTGCTAGTTGGACCCTTAAGGAGCTAAACTCTGCAGCAGCCTTTCAGATTTTCATTTGATACCAATGAGAGACGCCATAAATCTTCATTCAGGGGGTGACTCAACTGGTTGCTAAAAGAAGTTCAATCATTTGAAAATGTTGAGATTCCAACTTTCAGCTTTGGCAAAAAAAATGCGCTCAAAAGATTAACCTGGCTCTAATTTTTCTGCATCAAAACTCAGAATAATTTAATACCACACAGTACACAGTCATATACAAAATATGACATCAAATTAACAAGTGTAAAAGAGTGTGTTTTATTTGAGGTTTCCCTGTAAATACAGAAGCTGTGATACTGTGGAAAACAGATTATATGAAATCTCCCTGTTCGTCAAGCAACACCTCCTGACCCACTGTAACCTGTGTGTGTGTGTGTGTGTGTGTGTGTGTGTGTGTGTGTGTGTGTGTGTGTGTGTGTGTGTGTGTGTGTGTGTGTGTGTGTGTGTGTGTGTGTGTGTGTGTGTGTGTGTGTGTGTGTGTGTGTGTGTGTGTGTGTGTGTGTGTTTTTAGGGGATGAACTATCTGGAGGAGCGTCACCTGGTGCATCGAGACCTGGCAGCGAGGAACGTCCTGGTGAAAACTCCAAACCACGTCAAGATCACAGACTTCGGCCTCGCCAAGCTGCTGACAGCAGACGAGAAGGAATATCACGCTGACGGAGGAAAGGTGAGATTCTTATTTTTCACAGTTACCACCCAGACAATATATCTGGGTGGTAACTGTTTCCAGGTGAGCAGGAACGTACTGGTAGGATTGAGTAAGTAGAGTAACCCTGAAGTTGTTTCACATTTTTTTTCTGTTTTCATAAAGCTCCAAGAATAGAAGTTCCCCTTTGCTTCCAGTCTTTGTGCTAAGCCTGATTAAATGTGCACACAGATGATTTCTAGTCACTCTCTGCTTTCTGTAGGTTCCCATTAAGTGGATGGCGTTGGAGTCCATCCTCCAGTGGACCTACACACATCAGAGTGACGTCTGGAGCTACGGTGAGCCAAACCTCGGCAGTCACATTTTCTATTGCAATCCAGTATTTGGCTGGGTGCATCATTTATGCCATGACAACACAAACAAATCACATCAAATCAAAACAAGATCAGCACGATGGGTCCTCTGATATTTGTAACTGAGATGACTTCACCAACCATTCAGTGGGTTAGAGCTGTTAATAATCGTGTCCTTCAGGTGTGACCGTGTGGGAGCTGATGACATTCGGCTCCAAACCGTACGACGGCATCTCGGCCAGTGAGATCGCCTCTGTGCTGGAGAGAGGGGACCGTCTGCCCCAGCCCCCCGTCTGCACTATAGACGTCTACATGATCATGGTGAAATGTAAGAGCCAAGGGACGGACACAGCAACAGACAGGAGTCGGGGTAGAATTCACAAAAGGATACTGCAGCTTTGGAGCCTAATAAACCTGTGCAAACTAGACAGAAAGAAACAATTACACCTCAAATCTCTGCAGAGTGAAACACACGACTGTGCTACAGAGCCAACAATAGCATCTCCGTGCTTTGCTGCTGTTTGCACTTTTTAAATCAGTCAGACAAATGAGCCTTGTTGCATAAAAGAACCAATGCAGCGCCAACAGCAAGACGCCTTTTTAAGTGAAATTATTGACATTGTCAGAGGGCTGATGGTGACTTTACCTGCTCTTTACTTTTGGGATAGTTCAGCCCAAATTGGTGAAATGACAGAAATAGCCAGATTGACCATAAAGAAAGATACAAGTACCTCACAAGATAAAAGCAATACGACTTAAACTGGGAGGGTTTCTTTCGGAAGTGTTTGTGCAGATGTTTTCATGTATTTTTCTCTCTGCAGGTTGGATGATTGATCCGTCCAGCCGTCCAAGATTCAGAGAGCTGATAGCCGAGTTCTCCAAAATGGCCAGAGACCCTTCTAGATATCTGGTCATACAGGTACAACTAGTGTGTTTATGTGTGAGAAAGAAAGATCGTTATTTCTTTTTTTAAGAGGATTATGATTTATTACACCCTTAATCTTATTTTGGTAGTTTTCCAACATCTTGTCAGAATGAACACAATCTAATCTGTCTCAGGGTGACCTCCCCAGTCCGTCAGACAGCCGGTTTTACTCTCGCCTGCTGAGCTCAGACGACATGGAGGACGTGGTCGACGCAGAGGAATACCTGCTCCCTTACAAAGGGCTGAATAACAATGACAACCGCCCCTGCAACGCCACGGTACACAGTGTTTCCAGTTTCTCCATCCTGTCAAGCATGAAGATATTAAAGAGAATGAATCAGGAGGAGTTATCAAGACAAAGTTCAATTCATGCCATTTCAGTAAGAGTTTCATCCAGTTATATTGTTTTGTCTTTTTTTTTTTGTCAGAACGGTCGTCCGGTCAGAGAGAACAGCATCGCTCTGCGTTACATCACCGATCCCACTCAAACCTCACTGGATAAAGAAGACAGCGCCGGCCATGGTAAACATCTCAAATGTTACTTGAATGAACAATCAGATGATTCAGAGTCTGAGGGAAAGTTTGAGGATAAATAATTAAAAGCAGACAAAATATAAATCTGACTTAATAAGCATAAAAACTAATACAAAATATAAATATGAAACAATTTAAATTAATAGTTCAGAATTTGGAAATCAATCAACTAGCAAACTAATTAAAAATATCCCTTCTTTTCTTTCTTCAGAGTACATGAACCAGAGTATGAGTGATACCAGCCGGAGCAGCAGGCTCTCTGAGGTTTTGAACCCCAACTACGAGGACCTGAGCATGGGCTGGGGGGCCGCCTCGCTCCCCTCCCCTCAGGTGGACGCAAAGCCCTACTCCAGGGTCCCTGAGGTACCAGAGTACCTGAACACGGCTCAGAGCTCGCTCCCTCTGGCCACCAGCAACAGCCTCGACAACCCAGACTACCAGGCGGACTTCCTGCCTCAGGCCCTGTCCTCCACCACCAATACCACCGCTTTAACGGGGAACAGTCTGTTCCTCCCAGCAGCAGAGAACCTGGAGTACCTGGGTCTGGGTATGGCACTGCATCCCCCTGTCCGCTAGGGGGCAGCAACATCCAGAGGCTTTGAACTGAAACTTTGAGGCTCTGTCCAAACCAAATGTCGAGACTTTAATGAGACTTTAATTGAGACTGCTGACAGTATTTTATTTATGTTTTATTGTGAAGTGTACCAGGAAATGGGGACTGAGCAGCAGCGTCGTGACAGCCTTCAGTCACTGAAGGAGAGGAGAGGTTTTTCAAACTGTGAACTTTAAATAGCTTCTTTTCACATTTTTCACTTCACAAGGAAACAGAAGCACGATGATTACCGAACAGCAGAAGATGTCAAGACAGAATTTTCTGAACAAAGCACAGCAGGAAGATCGTGACTTAAGTAGCTGGATGGACGTTTGGACAAAAGCACTTCAATCATTTCCACTTAATCATCCACTTCATCTTCTCTGTGAATCCTTCCCTTTGCATGCTTTTGTCTGTCGTCATACAGTAAAAAAATGGAAGCACAATGAAATCAAGTCAGATCTGAGACTTTAAGAGCTCACACACTGATGTTTGCTGACGAACAGATTCTCCTTGAATTATCCAAAAAAGACAAACTGGGGATTTAACCTTGAGATTAGAAATATCTAACTATGAGATGACATTAAAAGACACCATATGGTGGCGTAATAAAGGCATAAAAAACAAAAATACATCTTTAAAAAAGACCCCATATGTGTCTGGTAGCTCCTCTTTGATCATGACGTTTTCATTATAAATACTACAACAGGATCATATTCAGGCATGACATGATAAATCCTCCATCCATCAGGTTTCAGACACAGTGGCGCCCCCATCTGTTCATGTAAAAGCAGCTCAGGAACAAAAAGGAAAACTGAGTTGTAATAGGAGATGTTTTAATTTGGAAAAAGGCCAATTGTCTTGTAATAGCAAGATATGTTTCATGTTTAGTCCGTAACACTTTACTGGAGGACCCTTCATCTACAAGCAACATATCCACATTTAAAAAAGAGTGAACTCTTTAATTTCATTCTGAGCAGACAGAAGAGCCTTTACAGGTTTGTAGCTGTACACTGTTAGAACTTTTCCTGTGAAGATGTTTTATGTGCTACACTGAGAGTCTGTTTATACAGCAGACACTTACATGTGCATGCAATGATGTTATAATTAGCTTATTCTTATTTGTTTTAGGACTGTAGCTGCTCAGTTGTGGGTCATAATGTATGGATAATATGCTTCCCAATTATTACAATATCATTATTTTGAACGTGTTAAAGCTTACTGATTAATGAAAAAGAGCAGATGCAAGGCTGCACGGTGCCCGTTCTCAAAGACTCCTCAGTCTGTCATTTATCCGTGCGTTCATATCATTCTGTAGACATTTATTTTCAGCTGTTTGAAGAGCTTTCATGCACTAGACCAGAGGGTTTTTTTTTATGGACTAACAGTATTTGTACACTTTGGAAAATAGTGCAAAAGAAACAACATTAGTGTTCTCATTTTGATCAAATACTGTTTGTTTTTGTGACATATTCCCGCTTGAACCAGACAAGATGTTCTTCAAGGAGTCCAATCACAAAAAAAAACTGTAAAATCTCATCCAAAAAGTAATCGTTTGATATTGTTGTCCTTTGACTTGACAAAAACTCAGTTGAGCTAAATGTCTTTTATACATTTGTAAATGTTTATACTGAAGTATAAAAGGTCTTTTATTTTTTATTCTCCTTTTACTTGACCAAAATGAGCCAAACTCTGACTTACTGTTACTGCACACTGACTCTCTCTACTGTTTAAGTTTGTCACTGCTGTTTGTGTAAATGTCACTGAAGCTGAGAGGCTGGTTGATGATTCATCCTCAGGACTGGTTGTTCAATCTAGATCTAGATCACAGTGATCCAAAATTTGAAACATTTCTGCTTTCAGGAGCGGCTAATCCATTCTACTTTTTGCCCCCATGTTTCCCTAACTAACACTATCAGCTCAACCTGATCCAGATACAGACTTGTCACCACTTCTGGATTACTTTTAGGCTTCTCTCAATGGGATTTCTTTATTTATTCTTTTTCCATGTACTTGTCAAAGTCATGCAACATCTTAGAGGAAATAAAGCAGACGGGACTCACAGTCTGACGTCGAAAAAGGATCACAATGAGGAGGAAAGATCAGTGAAGTCCTGATGTTGAGTAATTGAGCCTGAAGATATTGTCAACCTGATTGCACTCATCTTCCATTAAAAAAGACACTGAGTCCATTATGTGTGGAATGTTTGTGTTTTCTTGTGTATATAATTTGAGCTTTAAATGTTATGAAATGATTTGTGATAGACCAATGAGAAATCTTTGCTGTTAACAGGGTTAAGCCAAACTGCTCACATGGCCTCCTTTTTGTGAATAAAACATCAAAGTTGTAGTTTCTGTTTGACATTGTAACGTTGCATGAATCTAGTATCGAGTAGTTTCATGATTATGTGAAATTGATTTGATTTATTCAGCAGGTTTCATTATTTCAGAGCAGGACTTTGGATTGTAGTGTCAACATAGAGCCGTCCTCAGAACAAGCCAAGTCATTTCACCCAAAAAAAACATTCATTTAGTGTAATATTATAGTCCAAGATCTTTATTGAGTTTTACACTGCAGAAAACACATCTCAGTTGAAAAAGTAAAACAGAACATGGTGAACAAAAATGTTGTCGAGACTGAATAAAGGCTCGAAGAAAATGAGTTCCAGAAAGTAGAAGAATCGTCTTTTGCAAATTGATTTTTTTTGGGGCGGGATTTAGACTTGAATATACAAAACATCCAGACAAAAATAAAAGCTGCTGATAATCATTTTAGCATCAGAGAACAATTTCTTCCTCTGCTTGAAGTTAAAAGACATTTCTATAGTCGAAAATACATCACCTCATAAACTCAAATCTTGCTGTAGGGACTATCTAATGTCCAAATGTTCAAACCATACTTACTTACATACATAGGTGAATAGAACAGTTTTGACAAAATTAAAAAATAAACAAATGTCCAAAATGTAATTACTTTGGGTGAAGTTTTCTTATTGTGAACGATGATGCAGACAAACTGTGATGATGATATTAAGTGATTAATGATTGTTGCCGGGATACCGTATATTGGTTTGTCTACGTTCGTTTACTGTTCCCACCACCTATGCCACCAACTTCCTGTTCACCCGTGACCTATAAACACCTGACAATACCACCTGACCAATCAGATCCGACCTATGTATCACAATCTAGTCCCCAATATAAGTAAATAAATAAACATAAAAACATTATCATTGAAATATGATACATAATTATGCAGTACATGCACTAATTCGGCTCCTACACTTGCATTTTCACTTGCCTAATAGTAAAACCGCCTGTGGGTGGTATGTACCAGATTTGTTAAAGATTAGATTTCAATATGTGCTAAAAAAAAAAATTGGTCCTCCATCTATTTGAAATATCGGACGAATGAACATCAACCTGCTGTTCAGGAGGTGATGTTCAGAGTTTCAGACCAGCTTTAAAAAGAGTGGTCTGTCTCTGATTATGATTCTCAGCTGAGGGAATCTTTCTGTATGAAAACATCTCGATTGAAACGTTTACTTTAGTCATTTAAAGAAGCTCTGCAGCTTCAACAGCATGATCTGTTTGTATCTCTATACATTTCTGTGATGTCTAAGGATCAGGTTCATGACAGAAAATCTGCCCACCAGGTTATATTAAGCCTTTACATGGTACAAAGCAGATAATCCATACAATGACTGAATGATGATGATCACAATGACGATGTGGATCATCATTTGAAATTAAACAGTTTCACATATCAACTAGTCTTTATTGATTGTCACAGATCCTTTTCAATCAATAAAATACATGAAACTCTGATGGGGTCAAATCTTTGTTTAATTCACGAAGTTGTAATACTGGGCATCATGCTTTGGTATCTTTTATTATTGCAGCTGCGGTTATCTTTCCCTAGCCGCAGCGGCAGTGTTTACACTTCTGTGCTTTTTTTCAAAGCGTCAGACGTTGAAATGCTGGCGGTGGGATTACGCCCGTACTACCTGCCACGGGAGTTCTCACATGCCATTGCTGTTGCTGTTTACGTCCCACCATCAGCTGTAGCCGCTAGCGCGAGTGACGTCATCCACACTACGATCGCGGGACTACAAACCCAGCATCCCAGCGCCCTCATACTGATCAGCGGGGACTTTAATCATGTCTCTCTCTCCCCTGTCCTGACGAACTTTAAACAGTATGTGCATTGTGCTACAAGAGGGAATAAAACCCTGGACCTCCTGTATGCCAATGTGAAGGGAGCATACAGCTCTTCTTCCCTCCCCCCTCTTGGGGAATCAGACCACAACCTCATCCACCTTGAGACCACCTACAGGCCCCTGGTGAAGCAGCAGGGGGCCAAAACAAGGACTTTGAAGGTTTGGTCTAAGGATACAGAGGAGGCCCTGCAGGAGTGCTTCAATGTCACAGACTGGGAAATGTTTAAAGAGGAACATGGTGATGACATTGAAGGCCTCTCTCATTGTATTACAGACTACATCCATGATGATAGGCACATGCTATCATCTTCCTGACACACAAAGCCCTGTCACACCTGGAGACGAAGGGAAGCACTGTGAGAGTCATGTTCTTTGACTTCTCCAGTGCTTTCAATACCATCCAGCCCTGCCTCCTGAGGGACAAACTGCTGGATATGCAGCTGCACCCTGACACCACAGCTTGGATTTTTAACTACCTCACGGGCCGGCCACAGTATGTCAGAGTCGATGGCTGTGTCTCTGATGTAGTGACGGGCAACACAGGAGTACCTCAAGGAACTGTTCTGGCGCCTTTCCTCTTCACTCTCTTCACATCAGACTTCAGGTTTAACTCTGGTTCCTGCCACCTCCAAAAGTTTTCCGACGACTCCTCCATTGTTGGGTGCATCACTGATGACGACGAGAAGGAGTACAGAGGACTGTTAGAGAGCTTCGTCACATGGTGCGAAAGCAACCACCTGAAGCTCAACATCAGCAAAACAAAGGAGGTGGTAGTGGACTACCGGAAGAAGAAGAGGCCCCCTGCCCCAGTCATCATCCAGGGGGAGGAAGTGGAGAGGGTGGACATCACCTTGGGGTCTACATCAACAATAAACTGGACTGGACTCACAACGCTGACACCCTCTTCAGGAAGGGACAGAGCAGGATGTTCTTCCTGAGGAGACTCAGATCGTTCAACAGACTCCTGAAGACCTTCTACCAGTCTGTGGTGGCCAGCGCCCTCTTCTTTGCTGTGGCGTGCTGGTGGGGTGGCATCAAGACTGGTGAGGCAAACAGGCTGAACAAGCTGGTGAGGAAGGCCCGCTCTGTAGTGGGCCTTGATCTGGACAGTTTGGAGACAGTGGGTGAGAGGAGGATGAAGGACAAAATCTTATCCATCCTGGATAACTCCTCTCACCCACTACATGGTGAGCTGTGGCAGATGGGCAGCTCCTTCAGCCAACGCCTCATCCCCCCCAGGTGCAAAACAGAGCGCTTCAGGCGCTCCTTTGTGCCCACTGCCATCAGACTATACAACAGCAGCCTATGACAACAATAACAGTACGTCCTGGACACTAAACTTCACCCCCATAGAACACTACCCCCATGGCCTGCTTCATTATTATCATTGTATTATTGTATTATTATTTTATTATTATTATTATTACTTAGCATCCATATATATATATACATATATACTGTACATTCTATATATTTTATTATATTATTATACTAGTCTGTATTACATAACACTTCATTATATTACACTATATTGTTCATATTGCACTATATTATATTATACTACATTATATTTGTTGGGCCACGCAGGCTTAGGACAGTCTGTGCCTTTGAGTTATTTACTGAGATCACAAAGAGGCCTTTAAAGGACTCTTTATCCCAGAATCCCCTGCGGTACTTCACACCTACGTGTGACGTAAAGGGGGGACCGGAACCTGAGGTAAACCCACAGGCAGCTCCAGTCTTTAAAAGCAATCACCAGGCATTGCTTCCTTCTCTTCAAGTGTGGTCTGCCGACACCAGAGGATACCCTCTCCAACAAGATGGACTCCAGCATTCGAGACAAAGCCTTTCCTCCTCTTGGCTTACATAGGTTAAACTCCAGAGCTGATCTCCTAGCTCAGTATAGGTAGCTCTTCACATGCTGAATTCAAGCATCAGAGGATTCAGCTGACTACTTCCATGGCATATTTTTAGGAGTTTTGGGCGCAATCAGATGCTATCAGGTTCGAGCAAAAAGAAGAGTTTCTTTCCTTTGATTTTTCGTAAGACGTCATTGAACGCAACTGGACAGGAGCGCTGAAGGAAGCCCACTGATCCCTGAATCCACAAGGACACATAAAGAACTCGGCTCCTGCAACCAGAAGACCCTATAGAGCAACGCTCTGGTCGAAGATCTGTATCCCGCTACCCTCTTCCTACATCTGCCACGAAGGAACCCTGCCTGAATCTGATGATTCAACATTCAACAGAGTGACGATCTAACCAGCTTTGCAACGATCACCAGGAGTTACCCCAAGTAAGAGCTTTGGTCTGGGCAGAAATAGTTTCAGAAATAGTTATGTTTCTTTTATAACCACTGATAATTATGCATCATTGTTGACGAGACGTCACATTCTGTTTATTATCTGTTGTAAGCTGCTGCATTTGTTTTATTTGTGATGAACTGCTGTGTTCACCTATGTATGTAATGCTATGCTAGTTTACCTTCAGTCAACGGCTTTCACAATCAGAAAGACCAGTGTACCCGCCGTTGAATCAAAGTCCGGCCACTGGCTTTCTGGTGTTTAAGTAACAGTTACTGAACTCAGCTCAGAGAGCTCAAAACTATTTCAAAAGGCAGCCACACAGCTTCCTTTGTTGTCCACCATTTTGTCCACATGTGACGAAGTGTGTATTTTGTATTTTTGAGCTTCTTGTCTGTGCTGCTGTAACGCCCGAATTTCCCCTCTGGGGATCAATAAAGTATTATCCTATCCTATCCTATCCTAACTGTGTTAACTGTGTTACTTTGAGAAAAAGAGGAAGAAAAGCATGGATAACAAAGTCGCTGGAAAACAAGGGCCGTGTAAGGTTTCACAAGCCAGGTAACTTAAAGACCGCCCGTTTACATCGAACTTGCTTCGTTGTTGCTCTGACCTCTCTGGATCAAGACACAGCTGATCCTCTCTCAGCAGAACTCCTCTCTGATGACTCAGACACAGATCATTTCCATCTGAGGAGAGAAGGAGACACACAAAGGAGGTCAAAAGTTAAAGAGTTAAAACAGACCCGCGTATAAAGACCAGCAGTGATTTCGCTCTTTGCAGACCAGCACAGAGCTGCTGTGTAGTGCATTCAGCTGCCTTTCTCCATTTCTTCTTTCTTTGTTCAGCTCCCATTTTAAATATTTCAATCTACTTTTGAAATGTTTAATAAAAAAATATGTTAAAGGTAGGGTTGGTAATTTTGACAGACACACTTTTTCCACGAGCCCACTCTCAAAGCATGAGCTGAGGTCCGCTTCTGGACCAATGGTGCTTGTGCATGTAAGTGAGGGGCGTGGCTTTTGAGGGTGCACAGAGGGGAGGGGGTGGGTTCAGATGGAGCACTGAGGGAATGCTACTTTTAAAATCATTCTAGTTTTCGAAAATTACCAACCCTGCCTTTAATATTGATTCAAGCATATTTGAACAAATGAAACCATGATCAGTTCTTTATTTTTCTGCGTTTCTGTCCAATCCTGAAGCCTGTCATTGTTCTGGAAAGCCACCACTGGGTCTTTGCTTCATACTTAATTACTTTGTTACAATATTGTTGACACCACGAGCACTCAGAACATACTCTACTGACCTCAGAGTCTCCAGTCTGCAGTTTGGACTCTTCACAAGCTCACACAGCAGCTTCACCTCTGAATCCTGGAGGTTGTTGTTACTCAGGTCCAGCTCTCTCAGATGGGAGGGGTTGGACTTCAGAGCTGAGGCCAGAGAAGAACAGCTGATCTCTGACAAACTGCAACCCAGCAATCTAGATAAAAAAAATAAAAATCATTCCGATAAAACATTTTCGTCCAATGAGATGTGTTCAGGTTTAATAAGTGTAGCTCAACAGTTCATTGAGGAATCCCTAAAACAAGTAGAGTTGCTTTGTCGTCTACAGACATCATACAAATGTCACCACACCATTCATACACACATTCATGCCAACACAGATTAATCGGAGGCTGCTGATCTGAGGATACTTTTTTTTTCCAAAATCACACTTATATCAAGAGTAAATTAATTTGAATATTTCAGAGAAAATGCTATATACCAATGTGCATCAAACCAAAATAAGAAACCTTCATTTACTTAAACAACTAACAGTGACCCCTTTTTAGTATTTTCTATGGTGGCTGGGAAAGGCCAAACATAATTACAAAGACACCGTAATTTGTCAAAGTATTTTGTGATTGCAGACTCTAGTTTCAATAAAACATGAATAAGTGAGCAAAACGAAGTGGACAACAGTCACATATGTTTGAATATTATATAGGTTTGATGTTAAATACACACAACATCTGGGATTGTCACAAAAATACATTTAAATGACCTCAGAGTCTCCAGTCTGCAGTTTGGACTGTGCAGAAAATCGCACAGCAGCTTCACTCCTGAATCCTTTAGGCTGTTGTAACTCAGGGTCAGACCTATCAGATGGGAGGGGTTGGACTTCAGCACTGAGGCCAGAGAAGAACAGCTGATCTCTGACAAACTGCAGTAACTCAACCTGAATAAAGTACAACAAAACAAATATTTAGAAGGGGATGTTGCAACTTAAAACCATTCAATGTTTGACAAAGAAGTTCAATTAAGTGTAGCATGCTCAAATCTTATCTTGTGCGTGTACTTGAATAATCCTGAATAAAAAAATTATCATACAGATCTTTTTCTTGCAGTAATGTGGATAAACATCTAACTTTGGTTCAGTTTGCTAAATGGACAATACCTTTCACATTAAAGGTGGAATCTCCCATTGCACCAAATACAAAAAACAAAATAGGTCTGAATAGTTTTTGTCATCATGGGCAAACACTGTACAAGGGTGAATTTTTGTATTACGCATCTGTTTTGATTTTATGAATGATACATGTTATCCATAGTTAGATACGTAGCTGACCTCTGTAAAGAGGCCGTGATGTAACATTTTGTCACTATGCTTAAAGCCCGCCTCTTAGCCTGTCGTTAGGTGGACTGAAAGTTAGGCTGAGACAGGATTTACAGCATGGCGGCTGCTGAGGAGCCTCCTGAGCCCCCTGCCGTAACAGATGGGTGACATCACTCAGGCCTCTTACATTAATATTTACACTCTATGGTGTGTGTGTGTGTGTGTGTGTGTGTGTGTGTGTGTGTGTGTGTGTCAGGTCTGAGCGATTAACAGCATTTCATCGTCATCATTTTCAGCATTCTGATCAGAGGAATAAAGGACAGGTTTTATCAGGTACTTTTTCCAAGTTATTTCAACTTCTTGATGAGGAACAGTCAAGGCTCTTAGAAGGTCTGGGGGGGATTTTTTTAGTGCCTGATTTTCCTAGTTATCTTCAGATTGTAGCTCAATAGAAGAAGATGAAATTACATTATATTTATTAGAGCAAAAATGTCAAAATGGGGTCTGACCTCAGAGTCTCCAGCCTACAGCTTGAACTCCTCAGAAAGCCACACAGCAGCTCCACTCCTGAATCCTGCAGCTTGTTACTGCTCAGCTCCAGCTCCCTCAGATAGAAAGGGTTGGACCACAGGGCTGAGGCCAGATTTGAACAGCTGATCTCTGACAAACTGCAGCTCCTTAATCTACGTAAAGAACAAATGATGTAGTTGAAGATCCATGTGTAACCCTGCACTTAATGTGTTCAAATTCTAAATGTAAAGCTCAAGATTGTTAGTGACAGGAGTGAAAATTAGCTTTTCCCACCAATGAGCATTACAAAAAAAAAAGAGAAAATTAAAATATGAAGTTAAGCCAAATAGCAACTTTATGGTGAATTATAAACATAAATCAGAATCAGTAGTTTATTAAATCGTAAACTTACCTCAGAGTCTCTACTCTACAGTTTGGACTCTGCAGAAACTCACACAGCAGCCCCACTACTGAATCCTGCAGCTCGTTCTCACCCAGATCCAGCTCTCTCAGATGGGAGGGGTTGGACATCAGCGCTGAGGCCAGAGAAGAACAGGTGATCTCTGACAAACTGCAGTACCTCAACCTGAATAAAGTACCAAAAAAAACCTTAAGAAGGTGATATTTTGACTTAAAATCATTCAATGGTCAATAATTAGTGTAGAGCTACAGTGACAGCATGTTTATTATTATGTGAATAATTCAACTTAAAAAGACAACATCCCTACTTGAAATCATTAAGGGGAGAATTCCCTAAGCATTGATTGAAGTTGTTTATAGCACCCTAAATAGCGTATCTCTTGCCTGATATCTGCTTCATCTTAAGGTTGGATTCACAAAGCAAATGCACTAATGATATTCTAGGACAAACACACCCAGGAATGTCTCCACATGAAAAGTTAGTAAACATAAAAATGAGTCCCATTTAAAAAGGGGTAGAGCCCATGACAGCACCAGACAGCCCTGAACTGATCCTTGTCCTTCAGAATAATAACAATAATAATAATCAGAATAATATTATTTACAGACTGTATTTGCAAACATTTAAACACACATCAAACTAAAAGTGATAACAATCATAAGTATGCATTGGGGCTCATTTATTTACAAAAAGGCCAGATTTGCAGTGAATATCTTAATGACAAATTTATATGTGCTCAAGCACAACTGGACTATAATGACATTGTATGTTCTGCAGCACAGGAAGGGGTCTATTTAACACAAGGTATGTGCTTTGAAAAAAGAGGCATTCTTTTTCTCTTTGCACAGGTAAACAGGCGCAAAAGCCACACAATCATTTAATGAATTAAGCCCTCAGTGAATAATTTCAGCCATATTTCCCCATTTCAGTGTCACCACAAATTATACTCCATTTAAATCAGCAGACATTTAAGAATGGATTCTGACCTCAGAGTCTTCAGTATACAGTATGGACTTTGCAGAAAATTCAACAGCAGGGTCCCTCCTGAATCCTGCAGCTTGTTGTAGCTCAGATCCAGCTCTCTCAGGTGAGAGGGGTATGACTTCAAAGCTGAGGCCAGAAAAGAACAGCCGATCTCTGACAAACTGCAGCGATATAATCTGTATATAAAAAAAGATCACTGTATGTTACTGTCAATTATTTCTTTATTAGACAAAAGCTACAGTAGTAACAGAGTCAGTGAACTTACCCCAGAGTCTCCAGTTTACAGTATGGACTCTCCAGAAAATCAGACAGCAGCTTCACTCCTGAATCCTGCAGCTTGTTATCACTCAGTTGCAGCTCCCTTAAATAGTAGGGGTTGGACTTCAGAGCTGAAGCCAGAGAAGCACAGCTGGTCTCTGACAAACTGCAGCCACTTAATCTGGGTAAGGAATAAATGACAAAAATGTGAATAAATGTAATGTTTTCAAATGAGAACTCCAGATTATGTCTGCAGAATCAGGTCTTGAGTTTCTCTTTCTTAAATGTTGCCTGGTAAAGGATGCAAAGATGAGGATTCATCTTTTGTGATGACTGTTTTAGCATTGTCGCAATGAGAATACAATTTCAAAAACCTTGATGGACTAGTGCAAGTGAGCAATTTCATAATGCAGGCGTTAACACTTTTCAGGCTCTTATGAGAAACTTAATGTACAAATGTATCTGTCGATTGAAAGATTCTCACAATTCCATTATCATGCTGTTGACAAATCCCAGTCATAGTTCTGTGCTACAAGCAAGTGGATTGTACTAAATGGAAGGGTCCTGGTGTAGTCATTGGCCAAGACGGATCAGTAATCTTTGTCAGACACGGGGGCACCTACATTCGTGTACATCACTCTAGGCTTCAAAAGGTAGATAATCCCCAAGCAATGCTGGGAGAAGTGGATAAACAGATGGAGGTAACTGAAACTCAAAACACATTACCTGAAACTGAGCTAAGTGATAACTTTGACACTGAAAATAAAAGTCAGGAAGAACCGGCTACAAATAATGACCCCCTTAGTGTAGAGGACAACAGTGACCCCCTTCAGACGGTAGAACAGTCTAGAGGGGACGAGAATGGTAGTTCTTCTGACACAACACAAACATGCCCAATTAAGACTTTTGAAAGACTGCAGCTGAAAATTGGAAATGGGGTTACCTTCACAGACAATGATACTGGTCAAACACACACTGGGAAAATCCTCAGCCGGGCAGCCAGGCAGGAAAGGCAACAGGTAAACACAAATACTAGTACAAACTACAGTACACAGAGCCTGAAGAAATTGCTGACACAACAGCATCAGTTAACTTGGTACAAGTGAATGATGTTCAGGTAGTAACAGCTGAGCAAGAACAATTATGCACTGACAGGCACAAAGATGAAATACTCATTGTAAATGACAACATTTTCATGTCTGCCAAACATGCTGTGCTCAACAACTGGAAAAAGAATGAAGTGTTTGAAGAGGTGAAGGATGAAGGCCAGAAATGCATCTCTACAAGGTGGGTTTGCACTCTCAAGGAAACATCTGATGGTGTTGTACCAAAAGCTAGATTAGTTGCAAGAGGCTTTGAAGAAATGAACACTCAATAACTCCAAAAAGACTCACCTACCCGTGCCTCAGTGTCTCTAAAAATGATTATGGCATATGTCAAAAGAAGTGGCCTCTGAACTCCATGGCCATTAAAGCAGCCTTTCTACAAGGTAAAGAGTTGGCTCGAAATGTGTATGTCAGGCCTCCCCAAGAAGCCCAGAGGGAAGGCCATCTTTGGAAGTTAAAAAAATGTGTTTATTTACGGTTTTGTGTGTCACACATATGGCCTATTTGGGATCCAAAACGGCAAATTTTGCCGAAAGGTGACAAGTTTGCACCCCTGTGTTCAGACCCTGCACAGTGCAAACAAACTAATCAGAAAACTGCAATCAGAAGACGTGAGCTTGAGGTTTCAGCACCTTGGAGAAGACCGCTCGCTAAAACTAGTTGTGTTTAGTGATTCCTCAATGGGTAACCTTCCTGATGGAGGCACTCAAGGCGGACACCTCATCATGCTGATGAAAATTGACAAACCTTTTTTTTTAAATGTTATGCATTGCACAAAACAAAACACACAGCTGACCTCAGAGTCTCCAGTTTGCAGTTTGGACTCTCAAGTCCAGCAGACAGCAGCTTGACTTCTGAATCCTGCAGCTTGTTGGAGCTTAGGTCCAGCTCCCTCAGATGGGAGGGGTTGGACTTCAGAGCCGAGGCCACGACTTCAAAGTGAGTCCCTGAGAGACCAACGGCACAAAGTCTGGTGACAGATAAAATTAGTTAAAACTGTCAATTTATAAATAAATATTATCACCATGATTTAAAACACATGGACAGAGCTGTATTTACATTCACTGTTTATTGTAACAATCTTTAGTTTTACATCTCCCTTTATCTCCTTTTTAGCTTAATCCATGTTCAATCCTTTTTTGTGTGTGGTATTAATATATTATAGGAGATGAAATAATCACTGAAAACATTTACAGGCCACAATCTTAAGTACTGAAGATTTGTGTAGGTTTGTGTAAAGCTCCTTCAGACAAAGAAAGGTGGTTAATAGATTAAATAAGTTTCCTTTATTCAATAACTACAGTGGATTCTATAAATATTAACTTACACAGCCTTCTTGCAGTTCCTCACAGCTGGAATCAGTCTCAGCCGTCCCGCCTGTGTTGTATTGTACTTCTGCAGGTCAAACTCATCCAATACCTTCTCTGACATCTGCAGCATGTAGGCCAGAGCAGAACAGTGGATTTCAGAGAGTTTCTTCTCTGATCTGTTCTCTGACTTCAGGAACTCTTGGATCTCTTGATGTACTGAGAGGTCGTTCATCTCCATCAGACAGTTGAAAATGTTGATGCTTCTGTCAGGAGAAATTGTGGTCTTCTTCTTCTTCAGGTTGTTGATGATTCTTTGGATCATTTCTGGACTGTTGTCTGTGCGAACCAGAAGGCCTCCTAAAAGTATCTGGTTAGACTCCAGAGACAGGCCATGAAGGAAGCGAACAAACAGGTCAAGGTGGCCATTTTTACTTCGCAGAGATTTTAATGTTGCTCCGTTAATGAGAACATCCAGGGTTGTATCTACGTGTTTTTGCCCCAGAAAAGATGCCAGTTCCTTTCTGTTCCAGTCTGTGTAACAGTGCAACGTGTAGACTGCAGCCAGGAACTCCTGAACACTCAGATGAACAAAGCTGTAGACTTTTTTCTGGAAGATCACACACTCTTGTTTGAAGACCTCTGTACAAACTCCTGAGTACACCGAGGCCTCTGTGACATCCAGACCACACCTCTCCAGGTCTTCTTGGTAGAACATGATGTTTCCATTCTTTAGATGTTCAAACGCCAGCCTCCCCAGCTTTAGAAGAACCTCCCTGTCAGCCTCCATCAGCTCATGTGAATTTGTCTCATGTCCCTGATCATACTTGATCTTCTTCCTCTTTGTCTGAACCAGCAGGAAGTGTGAGTACATGTCAGTCAGGGTCTTGGGCAGCTCTCCTCTCTGCTCTGTGGTCATCATATGCTCCAGAACTGTAGCAGTGATCCAGCAGAAGACCGGGATCAGACACATGATGTGGAGGCTCCTGGATGTCTTGATATGTGAGATGATTCTGCTGGACAGATTCTCATCACTGAACCTCCTCCTGAAGTACTCCTCCTTCTGGGCGTCAGTGAAGCCTCGTACTTCTGTTAGCCTGTCAACACATGAAGGAGGGATCTGATTGGCTGCTGCAGGTCGAGAGGTTATCCAGATGAGAGCTGAGGGAAGCAGACACCCTTTGATGAGGTTTATTAACAGTGTATTTAATGATGACTTCTGAGTGACATCAGAAACAACCTCACTGTTTTGGAAATCAAAATAAAGTCTGCTTTCATCCAGGCCGTCAAAGATGAACAACAGTTTACAGAGAGCGAGCATCTCTGCTCTGACCCTCCGTAATGTTGGATGGAAAACACGGAGCAGCTGAAGAAGACTGTACCGCTCATCTCTGATCAAGTTCAGCTCCCTGAATGAAAACAGAATCACCAGACTGACGTCTTGGTTTCCTGAGCCCTCTGCCCAGTCCAGAGTGAACTTCTGCACTGAGAAAGTTTTTCCAACACCAGCAACGCCGTTTGTCAGAACCACTCTGATGTGTTTCTGTTGGTCAGGGAAGGCTTTAAAGATGTCCTGGCACTTGATCGGTGTGTCATGGAGCGTCTTCAACTTGCAAGCTTTCTCAAGCTGTCTCACCTCATGTTGCATGTTCACCTCTTCACTCTGCCCCTCTGTGATGTAGAGCTCAGTGTAGATCTTGTTGAGGAGGGTTCTAATTCCTGCTTCATCACTTCCTTCAGTCACACGTTCACATCTCCTCCTCAGACTGACTTTATGTTCATCCAAAACCTCCAGCAGACCAGTTTTTACTGAAAAAGAATAAAGAAAAATAAAAGAAAGTTTGAGACAAAACAAAGACAACTTGAGCTGGTAAATATGGCAATTGCCTAGATTATAGTGACTAATCAAGAGGGTATACATTAGAAAAGATTATTTAGACCATCTGATATAAATAGTGCTGTGGAAGTCACAATTTCTCCTGAACCCAGAAGCTTACAAGCTGATGACAGTCATATCTGCTGGAGCGGATGTGTTTTCAGACTTGAAGACATAAGCACAAAGGTGTAAAGTCTTACATTGTTCAGTGCTGGTCTGGCTGAGTATCTGCAGTCCAGGTTCTATTCTGGTTCCACATTGTGGACAGTAGACTCCTGGTGGACCAGACTGGATCCAGTATAAGGTGATGCACTGTCTGCAGAACCAGTGTCTACAGCTGGTAGAGACTGGATCAATCAGGACGTTCAGACAAAAAGCACAGGATGGCTGCTCCTCCATAATATGACTCCTCTTCCTCCGTCTGTGAAGACATGTCTTAATAATTAAACTGATCGTTGACTGTTCAAAATATTTAGATTTCACAAATAAAATCTAGACGCTCAGATGATAAGAGAGAGCAGGCAATGTTTTCCTTCTTATAGAATAGAATAGAATGGTTATTTATAAAGCACATTCCATTACAGGTAAGCTCACTGTGCTTTACATTGATGATAAAAACATAGGAATACAAGAGACAAATAGCTGTCTCAACCATCAACAGATGGAAATTAGCTAGTTATCTAAATGGATGAAGGAATCTGAGTTTTGATATGTTCTTAAAATGGTGAAATTCTGTTCTGGTAATGTTGAATGATTTTCAAAGCTAAGGTCGGCGTCTAAAATAATTCCAAGATTTCTGGCCTGCTCATTGTATTTTATGGAATTAGATGTGAAGTGTAGATGGATGTGTTGTCTGAGTTTTTGGACCAAAAATGAGTAATTCAGTCTTGTCTGTATTGAGTTTTAAAAAGTTTCCGAACATTCAGGAGTTGATATATTTTATACAATCTGTGAGATTATCAATAGGGCTAAGACCATTATGAAAGTAAAATGTATCTGTGTGTCATCAGCATATGAATGGTATAATGTGTTGTGTTTATTCGTGATTGTACTAAGTGGGTGCATGTATAGATTAAAAAGCAGCGGCCCAAGGACTGATCCTTGTGGAACCCCAGAGTGAACCTTTCTTTCTTTGGATTTAAAATTGCCTAGAGAAATGTGAAATTTCCTGTCTTTTAAAAATTATGTGAACTAGTCGAGAACAGGGCCTGATAGGCCAACTAAAATGTGAAGTCTTTGAATCACTATATCATGATCAACAGTATCAAATGCAGGATGCAAATGCAGGACTCAAATCTATAAAAATCAAACATGTTTAATATTTATCAGAGATGTGATTGGCAAAGGAAGAAAAACAGGATCCCCCCTTCCAAAAAGTAGAAACATTCATTACATGTTCAAATGTTAAAATAAAAAAATAGAGCACGGAAAAAAAA